>NC_061778.1:26355250-26656500 GCF_022458985.1 Mugil cephalus
CTACACTGTGATGTCTCTTGATAACCCATCGCCATACCTGGATATAGTCTACAGGGTTTTTTCCTTCTCCCTCCTCTGACACGAGAGCCTTGCCTTGCTCCCGCAGGTATGAGCTCATACACTCACACATGGTTTTTAGTCCATTGGGAACTCTGCTGAACAGCTTGTACATGCACGCCAAATCTGTGGATGGATATGCATGAGCACACATGTTACAAAACCATTTCTACCAACTGAAGAGGACTGAGCATCTGAGAGCTGCTGAAAAGGTTGTGTATATGGGAACTGAAATACTTTCTGTAAGCACTACAGTCCCATCACTGAAATCAAATCATCTTTAAATTCCCCACATATTACCGTTTATGACATGACCAAAGGGAACGCAATGTGACTCCATTACTGACATGGTAAAATGTATCACTGCAAGTGACAGCTACATGACATATCAAAGAAGATGGAGAATATCTATATATCTAATTGGTAGACTGCAGTCTGAACTTTCATTGTGTGGATTACATTTTCAGTGAGAAAAAAATGATAAATGCTTAAGATAGGCAGCGTACCTTTGCATTCACACTAGAGGTGACAGCAACAAGCTAAGATTAATGTTGATTGAAAGCTGGCAATACAAAGCATCAACACCTCATCAGCAACCTGCTGACAGTGACGCTGGCCACACGCTCGTAATGTGAATGCAGCATATGGATGTGGCTGAGTCCTTACCGTCTGTCTTGCCATTCTTGAGCATGTGGACCAGGCCTGAGTTTTCCATCTCTACGATGGTCTTCATGTGTTTAGAGATGAGCTCACGTTCCACCACCTTGACGATGGGTTCCTCTGTGGATTTATCCAGGCAGTGCATTACCCGCTCAATCTCCTCATTAATCCGGGCTTCTACCTTCTTTATGTACACACTGGCACTGTTTTCTGCAAGGAACTTTTGGCTCTCCATCTAAGTGAAAGACAGAGGAAATATGCATAAGTTGCGTTGGTAATCCTTTTTTTAAAGATTTTATATTTATTTGCTTATTTTATTTATTTGCTTTCCCCAGAAATGGAAGGTTTCAACTAATATGAATTACATAAAAAAAATTGAGGAATGACATTCTCTCCCAAACCTGGAAAAATTCTGCAGACATTTCTAAGAATGGTGCTTCAAAGTCTTCTTCATAAACAGATCTCCCCTCTAGGCCAAGGATCATTAACATTTGGCAGGCATTTCTAATGGCTCCCCTGCAGGAGAAGAGAAGCAGACCAAATATTGTGGGCACAATCAGTAATGAAAAGGAAAATGATGCAGCAAACATAATATACAAAAAATCTTTGTGGATTTTCATTTCACAACAACTCTAGCTGCCAACTGAATTTTTATTATTTCTTCACCAAAAAACTCAAAGTCAAGAGAAAAAAAAAAATCAATGTTTTAAAATGTCAAAGGCCTTTTCCCAGTAGGTGTAAATGCAGTAAACAGCTCGTTCTTTCCTATTCCCATCAAAAGGTAGTGAAAGATTGAATTTTTTTTAACCTATTTAGGACAATTTATCCAGTAACCTGCAATGAATCCAGTCCAGAGTTTCACCTACCTGTCCACCACCTCTCCCTTCCTCTCACGCGCAATCATGTCCAGTAGGGTCTGTCTGAGGTGGTCTCTGATGCAGCCGTAGCGAACCACCTGATCCCTAAAGATGATAAGACCCAGGTTGTACACATTCTCGACATTGTTCTGCTGTACGTACACCCGGTCCTGTGGCACAGATACACAAAAGAAGAGATATATCAGATGAATGCATTTCGCACATTACTGGCAATGTTTCATTGATTAAATGTGTCATTTAATCAAAGTGAGTTTAAGCTCAGCTATATAATTGCAAAAACATGATTGAGTGACACAATGGTAAGCTCGAATATCTCAGTTTCTCACCATATACATCAAGATGTCTCTGATCATCACCATTGCTGTCTGGTGGTCGTTCCAGGCCTGATTTAAGGTTTGGAGGAAGTTATTGTTTAGGGAATTGAGGACATCTTCTCGTACCTTTGGGGGAGACAAACACAAAGCATATTATGACCTTACTTTAGGTAGAGTTCCCTAGCACCGTGCCTGACTACAAGAGACTCCAAGCCCACAACTCAACTCTGTGACGAATTAAACCGCTCTCACATGGCACAGTGGAGTTCTTGAATTTATTTATCTCGTGCCGTGTTAGTGCTCGGATTCTGTGCTTGTGCACACATTAGAATGACAGCAGATGAGTATCGTGCTTGTATCCAACTGAACCACGTCTGAGCACAGAACGATGTAATCACACCAACAACTGGACTTTGGTGGTCAAACGTGCTTGGACACGGTACAGATGGCCCAGTGTGAGAACACCCTACGTGACAGGAAGGGTCAGACAAAGAAATACATGATCTTGAAGCTTTCTTGTTAATGCAGCGTTTTACTGTGAACCTACTTATCTGCTTTTTATAAGACTTTTTCTGTTCTAGTCAGGCATACAACAACTTGATAACATTCACACTGCAGTGTGACTCAGCACTGTACACCAAACCACTCCGTGGAGTAAGATTCTTGAGGGCACACCGACCTCCCCTTTATACTCCTCCTGGACAGAGATGATGAATGATCACATCTGCTCCTAATGTTACACAATATCAACCTTGCTAAATTCACTTACTTCTTCTTTTACACATCCAGATTAAATGTCAGAAGCAAAACCATAAATCTAAATACACCATTAAATCAAGCACTCATTGTGCACACTCCAAGGCTTACTTACAAATGGGAGGCTTATGAGGTTACTATTATTGCTTGGTGCTAAAATGCTGCTGTTGCTTTCATCTTCACTGTCTGACACACTATTGCTATTACTCCATCATATTAAATAACATTAAAAGGCAAAACACGAGGAATTTCATATTTATAATGTTGAAAGAGTATATGTGAAATCATCAATAATTGGTATACAACACAATGTACTGAACCAAGGGACCGTCATGTATATGTACACGGTCACTGCCACATTGACACTAGAAGAAAAAACAAAATGAATCATAAAGGCAGAAGTATTTGTAGAAAATATTTGTAGTCAGACTGTGGTTGAACTGTTGTGTATGTGAACAGACTAGATAACAGTGTCAACACCGTGTCAATGTTGAAATTTCTCATCTCCAAATCCTTCTATTGAGGGTAGTAATTATTAGACTTAATAATCTTTTAAACCCAAGAAAGAAGAAGTATGATTATTTTAGAGACAACTGTCAGTTCATCCTAAAGTTTGATTAGGTTTGATGCAATAGAAAATAATCCTCTTTCAGCTGTTGTCAAACAGAATGCCATTTCTTTTTTTCCCCGATAATTATTAGATAATTACACACTAAGGTGTCAGACCTCTCTTCATTGATCTACTGCTTGTTGACATTCCCTGCCTGCTAATTTACTAAGCATGCCAAGATGAGAATGTGCATTTAATTAAACTCCAAAACCATCTGGCTGGTATTCAACTGCAGCCAGCTTAAATATAACTCATTGAGCATCTGCAACAATGCAAACTGCACCGAAACATTTGCAACATGCAACAAAAAGAAGTGACAGCCTAGAAATAATGTTCACTGATGGCTCCTCTAACTTATAGCCACACATAGGAATTTCAGCTCATAGCTACAGCTTAGCCTTGAACTGCTTTATAATTTTTTTTTTTACTGTTCAAACACAAGCTTCTCTGAATAATCCCATTCACTTGGCTTTTTTGCCATTTAATGTTTCATACAGGTAAAGAGATCAACTAAATATTTACTGGAGTAAATTTACCACTGCCATTCAAAAACACACTGCAAACACAGTGCATTTACATGAAGAGCTTTATCCAGCTATGCTCAAAATTCGACTTTCTGACTAAAGTCCTTGTCCCAGTTTACATGCAGCAAAGAAAATCGAATACCTGTCCCCCCCCTCCACGCTAGGTGGTGACATGTGTCTTTTCAGCAGGTTAATACCACGTTAATACGGCCCGATTTCCAGTTGACCTATTACGTCACATAATAAACAAGAGTCGTTCATGCGGTGGAACCGGCATTTCAAACAACAACCATAGGCACAACAGTACATTTTTTAATCTTGTACGTAATGTTTGCACTACCTAAGGTGCAGGTACAATATGCGCTATCCCTCAGAAGGTTCTTCTACCGGCTCTGTTTACCTTCTTCTTCTTCTGCAACTGGTTTTCTTCAGTGTTTTTGTTCTGGGGTCACATACCAGCGCAGTGGTTGTGGAGCATACGCACGCGCATTTTCCGATTGAAAACTGCGATTTTCCATGTATATGCTGGAGAAAATCAGTTCTAATCGCATTATCTGGGTGTCTTAATCGGATAATGAGAACTCCGATGATTTTAATCGGAGTAACGTGTTTACATGCAATTAAGTTCTCCTGTTATAGTCTGATTAAGGCAATAATTTGTTTTTGTCACGTGAATGTAAACGCACTGACTCACTCTCCACACTGACTCTACACTCCTCCTAACACATGAGGCAAGGCTCGCTTTATAAAAGGTATGTAGAGAATCTGTCGGAAGACAATATGAATGAAGGGTTTTTCAATTCTCACACTACCAAGACTCGAGTAACAACCTGTGAAACTGTGTTTAGCCATCTTCACTTCAACTTCTGAAAGCTCATTTACCCTCAGAAAGCTCCTCACGAATACAAGCAGCTCATATTTGCCGGTATTACCTGTGTTTGCGAGGACAACACACAAGTCAAGCAGTAAGATGAATCCTAACATGAAGCTCATGAATACGAGAATCTGGTAACACCAAACAGAATCCTTGCTACTTTAAAGTTTTGATTTTCCTGTCGTAGGTGGAAAAAGAAGAGAAACATTAACAATAGTCAAAGGTCAGTACCATGAACTGTTAAAGCATGACCACAATATAAATGGACATCTATCAGCGTTTTTGTGATATGATGTTCATGCCTACCTTAAACAAGTATGTGCTGGCATGTATTAAAACACTTGCCTGACAAGTCAAATATACTCGCAAATGTTTCACTCAGTCTGTCACCACATGAGTATCAGTCTCCCTCTGCAACTGTGTTATCCTTACTTTGTTGATAAGGTGTTCAGTAACGACTTCCCGCAGGCCCGTGTACAGCTTCTCTCCGTGTTTGTGGAGCACCATCGTGTAGGCATTCCTGTAGAGTTCCTCAAAGCTCAGGCCGCTGTTGTTCTTCCTCTGAATTTCCTGGATGGCATTTTTCAGAAGGTCCCATATATTGTTGACGTACTTCTCATCCATCGTCATCTGCAAAAGGTAGACAGTGCTGGGTTGAAGAGGAAGTCTGATTGTTTGTGCCAACAATTAAAACCAAGGAACCTTCTCCTAAACACAGCTTAAATCTTCTGTGATGTACTTTTTTTGTGAGTGAGCCACTCAGAGGGCACTGTACGCTTTTCCCTCCATTAACATGTTGTAACATCTTTGAAACTATTATACTAAAACATGCATACACAGATGCGGACACTAAGCCCCAGTGAAATTATAAGGCGATAATTATGTGGAGGACTAAAGGAATATATGCCCACACAGTATAAATAAGGTCAGTCATTATATATACACATCATTCAATTTATGTTAAATATTTAAGGAACAGTAATGTATATCTTACTTTTGGGTGTGTACTGCAAACCAAATACACCTCTACATATAAAGTTATTTATTGAAAATGACACCTAAAGCTTATGAAAGTCTATGAAAATCCATTTTGCCAAACTTAAGCTGACAGTTAAAAAATGCAGCGCCTTTCATCACCACAGCAAACTTGTAGTTCTGGTTCAATACACTACTAAGCACAATGGTGTATGACTATAACTACACATCTATAATCAAAAAGCTTCCAACTGTCACAGGTCTCTCCTGCATGTGTGTGTGTATTAGCCATAGGAGAAAATGTAAGACATGCCACCCTAGAGAGGAAGAACAGTGTGTGCTCCTTCTCAGCAGGCAAGCCCGAACACATGCATGTCAAGATGTTGGTCTAGTCTGTCAGGACTGGGCCACATTCAACAGGCTCGCACTACATATAGGTCCTCATTGAATTATTAGTTATTTGACCACTGTCACAAACGCACACACCTTGAGAGTCCTATTTAAAGAAGAGTATCCAGTCCATCGAGTACCTGGATGGTGTGCTATCACTCTGCCAGTCGCACACAGACTGGCTATTGTTTTATGCAAAATGAGGGCGCTTCATAAATGGGATGTTTTGATGACTTGCAGACAAAGAGTGTCAGGTGGACGAGAGGAGGCATCCAGAATCACTATTTCAACAGTGAAACAGATCCAGACACACCATCCACACAACCACCGATGCAAAACCACAACTAGGTTAGCTGGTGTGATTTCGTAGGCATATATAGCAGTAGCAACGAAGCCAGGTAATCTTACATGAAGCTGGAAATCTATGTGATATTTTAGTGCACAAAGGTCAAAAACATTTCAAGTACGGCCACGCAGATGGTATGCATTTATAAAAAAAGTCAAAAGGAGTCAAAACAACAAGTGTCAGAAGCCAGTTGCTAACGTTAGCATCGGCTAAGATCCAATCTGCTAGCTAACGTCTGGGAAGTTAGAAGATAGTTAAACGTTAACGACAATGAAAGTGCTTCAAAAACTTGTCGGTGAGCTGCTATTACAACACAGTGGCCACCTAAAAAACGACCACGAGTAGAGACGACTGGACATTTGATTGATAGCTATACTTTGTTTACGGATAGGCAAGTCATATCTGCTGCTCAGCTGATTAGCTTGCTAGCACCTAGCCCAGACCACGGTGATCGAGTCACCGTCCATGGGGCACGCAGAGCTCCTACTGCGGAGAGCACTTACAGGAAAGGCCCGTATCCTCATTTTGGTGTCCTTCTTGGTGCCGCCTTTGCTGAGATTGGACATGGTTGCCTCGACCGTGGGCTCTGTATTCACATGAAAGTGTTCTCCGAGGAGGGACGGGGATGACTACTGGTTTACGGAGCAGCCGACGAGCTTTCACCCGACCTCGTAGCGCCGTGTCCCGACACCACAAGTTTATTGTTGACAGGCGAACACCAAACCCGATAGTTCTTCATACGGCAATGGCGGACTACCTGCAGCTCCCAGTGCGCAGAGCTCACGCAGTCCAACTCGCGCGAGAAATCGTCAATTGAGAGCGATTTTATTTTTTTTCTTAAACATCAAAATTATTTAGATAATGTAGGGTCGAGCAGCGTTTTGACACTGTTCGTTTCATTATTAATGTTTATTCCATTAAATGTGTTTTTGCTGGTAGCTGTTAGGGATAGAACAAATACCATACACACTCAGGTACTTTACTTAGTTTACTAGTAAAATTAATGCATTAATAACACAGGATCATAAAAATGAGGCAAGTTAAATTAACACTTTTTAACTGTTTATGATAGTATTTAAGATTAAAATTCCATCCATCAGCTATAACACAAAGGTACTGGAGTATATATAGTTGATGCAACTTGTTTATTTTATTTAAAATAAAAATAACTGTATAAATATAGTATACAGTATAATGCAGTAATTCAACTTCTAATACAATATCTTTACAGTGACACTTGGACTTATGTTATTTACTTAACTAAAGAGTCTGAATACCAAATATTTGACCACTTATATAATACACCATGGCTAAATGTCCTGGGTTAAAACATAGACTGATGTTTTATACCTAACTTATATATACATATAGTGTAATGTAAGTATGTTGCCAGTGTAAGATTCATTCATGTCATGGTTATGAGTTTTCCTTTTGCCTGATTTGCTGTTTTTGGGCTACAGTATCCAGACAGATTCTATTCTATCAAATACATTTATCAAATGTATCTTGTAATGCAATCTCTCTCTCTTGTCTTATTTGAATTGATATGGAATAATTAACGAAATCCAAATGTGCTTTGGAATAGTCATAATATTAAGTAGCAAATTACTTTTAAATTAAGCTTCACACCAATTGGTTGGTTTCAGGAGCTTGTGATAAACTCTAATGTGGTGTGTCCTCCATGCAACGGAGAATGCCCGGAGTCATATTGTGCAGTATGATGAAGCTATAGCGCGCACAAGTGTGTACACATGTAGAGACAACAACCAAGACGCTTTTCACCAAATTTATTCCAAGAAAGAAAAAAAAAAGTCACCCATTTCCTTCAAAAAATCCTCGTTCATTACATTTGAAGAAAAACAAGACCACTATCAGAGCTCAACAAAAAAAAAATAATAATAAAAAAAAATGAACAGATGGATTTAATCCTCAGTATAAGCATCATTTATACATTTCAGATTAGCCTGGGTTCTGATCTGTGGTAGAATATCATATGTAAATCCTAAATACACATACAGTTTTCTTTCATCCCCTCAATCAAAGTCTAAGCTTGGGGTTGTTCAAAAATGGCTTGAAAAAGAAAGAGAGAGAACAGGATGCAACCACTTTAAATACATTACAGTATTTAAATACTTCCCATTGTAATAATGACAGACGATCAAGAAACATTTTCTTTTAAAACTTTGTTATTTACAGCAATTATATATATATATTTGCCACTTTTAACAATGATGTCACAGGTGATTATTACAACGACATTACATCACAGGTTGGAGTCCTGCTGTTCTGTGATGATGATGGAAAATCGATTGGGTTCCTACTTCCTGGACAAGCCGTCATGATGTATCGGAACAGGTGAATATGAACAAGCCCTCGTCGTCACTCCAACATTAGAGAACAAAAATATATTTTAATTTATGCCTGTTTTTCATGTTGCAGCTTGGCCAGGAAGTAGAAAATGTTTGCTTGGCACATTTAGCCCTGACTCTCTAAAACAAACATAAAAAGGACAGATACACACACTTTTATAGAAAACTGTCATAGGTCTGAACATTCAAAAGCATTTTAGGATAGAAACGGTCACATTCCATTGACTTTTTCTATGGAAATATCATGATCTAACACTTAAAAGCCTTTGGCAACTCAGACCTAAAGCAATAATTTAACAAGAGGCATAGGTATTTACATAGGAATCTATGCAATGTCACAGAGACAGACACTTCATATTGCACGTGAAAAAGGCAAGTAGACATGAAACGTGTGGTTTAAAAATCATAGAAATGAGAAAACCACAAGTGAGAGAAAGAGTTGGAGAAACACAGCGTGGCTCTTCTACCAACACATCTGTATGCCCTTTAAAAACTTTATAGTAAAAATATTCAGTCCGTGAAGCAGACCAAGGCAGATCAAATGCTCTCATCCCGCCACCCTAATGCATATCCCCATGTAACACATACTTAACGTTCCTAACGAATGGGCTCTCATTATACAATTTCAAATAAAAATTTAATTTCTAAATAATATAATTTCAACATTTTTGCTTTCAACTCCTTCCAACTAACATTAGCCGGGCTGCATAAAAAGAAGAGGAACGGAAGAAGGAATTATAGTAGATCATGAAGGTTTGTGTCAGCTTCATCTCTGTCACCACCAGCTTTGTAAAGACCTTTTAACCAAACATTTCTCTCTTGATTTCAAACCTTTCACCCTTTTTCATTTTGTCCCTCATCCATACTCGCACGTCCACTCATTTGCTCAGTAGCTCTCACCCACACACAGCCTACACACCGTACAGTGGAGTCCATTACAGAGGCTTCTCTTCATTCTACTCTGTTCATCTAACCCTAACAAAATGTATCAGATTTAGTGTCTTTTAATTAAAAATTCGAAAGGCATATTGTAACATAGATCAGCCATGGCCCAAAAATGTCAGGTTTTCTTTGAGGCACAGTCTGAGAACCTAACTTTCCAAACATTAACCTGGAGGGCAGCGATAGCAAACTGTCGATGCTTTCAAGCGATGGTCATTCCTGTGATGGCTACATCTCTTTCTAAAAAGGAGCACTGAGAAGTGAATTAAATGCTTTCATGTCTGACTAAGAAGGTGGTTGTACATATAAGGTAGAATAGAGGGTAGCAAAATGGTATGACATCTGAGGTTTTCACATGGATAGTTCACAAATATACGTCCTCTCAGTGTGGTAATCTTTCAGTCAACACATTGATACTCACACTATGTCTATAATAAATATACAACATACATACTAAACGAACTCTTTATTTCAATTTTCATATTAAAAGCTCTAAGAAAGGCAGCAAAGATGCGCAATAAGGCAGATCCATATGACACACTCTGTTTAACACGCTCTACTCTGGCACATTTATACTAACAAATGAAATGGATATTTTAAAGGGCTTCAGTGGCTCTCTATCCAAAATGGTTTCATGAGGAAGTCAGTAAAGTTAAAAATAAAAGAAATTAACAGTGCAAACGAGTGAAGAGAGTTAACTGAAAGAGTGTTTTAAATCATGAGTGGCCTGTGTTTAATATGTAAATGCATACTTGAGGTGGTGACATATGGTTAGTGTATTTTAATGTTGTCTGTATGGAGAAGGGTCAGGGATCAGTGACTCAGGCATTGATGAGTGATTGTCAAATTGTCCCTTAAAGACCCGAGAATAAGGAAATGATATACATGAGTGTTAAAATGTTGTCTAAGCTATAGAGCTAAAACTGAAATGAAAAATTATGCTATAAAAATGGACTGCATTATTATTATTATTATTATTTTTATTTAGCTATGGAGAAAATCAACACTGATCCTGATAAAATAATAGATGAGGTGTCCATACAGCATGCATTCATAAGCATCAGGTGAGGGCTATGGCAGCTGCTTTTGTTGAGCCATTTAAATCAATATAAGCTATTATGATACATTTTACAGAAAGTATAGCACTTCATCTCACTGTGACATGTTGAAGTAGTCTTTGCCATAAGAATGTTTTTTTTTTTTTGTTTTTTTTCTTGAGTGTCTAAACAGTATGTGCATGTACATATGTTTGTCAATGTCTGTGTGTTTATACAATCTTAATCAGGGTCAGGACTGTATGAATGAACTTGTAACTCTTTCCAGTATAGTTGCTGAAAAAAGGTAAAGTCTCCACTTTCTGCTTTCCTCAACTGGAGACACAAGCGAAATATAGCATCTAGTCACTGAACCTGCCCAGATGGATCCATTGTTTCAGATCACTTGTCTGATTCAATTAGTTTGAAACTTTGTTCTGTCCATTCTGCATGACCTTCTACGCATCTAAGTGATTGACAGCAGAGACTTGTCCCTGTTGGGTCCCTAAAAAGGTATCCTCAGCCTCTTATTGGACCACAGAAAACTTCAGGAAACTGTTAGTAGTCCGCTGTTGTCACTGACCCCTCCCTCCTTCGGCGTCGTCTAGGCAACCATTGAGGCAGTGGTCGTCACTCCCGAAAGCACCCTGGGACTGCAGTAGCTCGTATTCCTGGTCCAGGAAGTCTAGGCTGTTGTTACTAGGCAACCCACGGATGGTGAACTTATGGGACACTTTGGTCCACTGCTCACGATTTGCTGCCACTCTCTCGTACAACTCGGTGGCCCCAGGAAACAGCTCAGATAGCAGCCTGAATGGAGGGAGGTGGTGACACGGGGGTTAAACAGACACTTTTGTTACTACAACGCTTCCACGCGAATGCTCTACATTTAAGGGCATTTGATCTGGGTATTTGATTTTTTTTATTTCCAATAGTTCCAAGGTGGAAATAAAAAGATAAATCTATTAATTCAACCTTTTAATTCCTATTTTTGACTTCTTAAAATATAATAAATTTGTTGTTTGTAATTGATTGTTTGGTAACTGGTTAGTGTTAACTCAGCATGCTGTCGCCTTATAAGATGGATATGGCAAATTTATTTGCAAAGACTTGTTATTTTAGACCTGCAGTAGTTATGAAGCAGCATTAACATTCATCTGGAGTAGCATCTGCATGCACATAATGGAGACAAATTTAGTATTCAGTCTAATTATATCTGTTTTCCTTTTCAAGACTCCTGAGGGAAATATGTGAAGTTTTAAGAGTTTTTTCAGTGGAAACAGCTGCTGCAAATAATGTTGATGAGAGCGAAGCCACAGTTGTAAGCCAAAACAATTAGCTGAAAATGTTGGTCTATGGAGATGAGGGAAACTTCAGATTAGGGTGATCATTTTCGGTTGATTTGTGATTCCATTCCCAAGGGACATTTTTGTGTTGGAGATTTGGTTTAACAGCAATGTTGAACCAAATGTGTGTGATTTGCTTTCACTTCTCATACTCACTTGTAGATGGGCATGGCGATATGTTCCATGAAGCTGATCTGTAGTTCTGGGATGTACGCTTTCTCTCTGTCCATCATCTCACTGGGCCTATTCCCCATGGCTTTTTCCTGCGCACACACACGAACGTAGACATGGGTAACAGTTTGAAAAATAACACAAATGTCAGCCACTTGTTGAAAGATAACACATGCCATTTAACAGCCTGTGTATTTAAAACATACCAGATCTCCTTGAGAGAAGAACTCTTTATAGATCAGCTCCTGTGGACACATACAGACAGACATCTATTACTGTTCATGTGGGGAGGCAGAGATTGTCAATTTACATGAACTGTACACCTTTTATTAGGACAAAACGTCTGGCACTTTAGACTTTTATTTAATTTGAACTCATAATGACTTTCAAATGAGTATCACTATTCTTGAATCAAGAATAATTTCATATTGCATACAAACCAGATGAATGACAATATGGAGCTGAAATCCCAGTGATGCTGTAATTTGAGATTCATTTATTTTCCCTTTTATATTTTTATTTCAATATTTGATTGTGTTTTTCATTGATCCCAGTGAAATATTTGGCAATAAGAAAATAATGTGACCACTGACACCAGTATGAGCAAGACATTTCCTCGCATGTATTAAACAGAAATGTGTTTTTGGTTATTGGAAACAAGGATTATGGAGCATTTGCTTTAGGTGTTAGGTGTCTGGGGATGGAGGGTGTAGGATTTAGGGCAAGGTTTAGGAGTTTGGTGCTGAAAAGCGGACATGCCAAGATTAAACATAATCCTGAAATGGAGAATAAAATGGACTATAGCTCAATTGTTGTGTCCACTTGAACAGCTTTGCATTTTATAATCTTTATTATCCTAGAATAGGGTCAGATTTATTGACTGGCGGCATGCAACTGAAATCTTTAGGAATGTTAGTAAGAGAAATGCACTCTTCTTATATCTCTTCTTTGTTGTTTAAACATAGAACACTATAATGACCACTATTCTTGCAACTAATATACTTTCCTAGGTGTTTCAATGATGTTCATAACAAAATTATTGCATTTCATATAGAGTAAGTAGACAGTGTAGATTGCAAACTGACAGCAATCTTGCGTGTGGTTTTCCAGCCCTTGGTTTGGTCTGACAGGTCACATGAAGTCATCAACAGGCATAGCAGCAAGGAGCGGTGGGTTCGACTTTTTGGATTGTATCCATCTGAAATGTACATAAGGACATTGCTATATATAAACAACATGTTCAGTATTGTGGCTTTGTGAAGATCTGACTAAACTCCATTAACAACAACTTCAGACTGAAACATTTTACTGAGGAATACTGAGTTATTGAAATTCGTTACATTTCAGAGTCCTACACTCAAAATGGCCCATTAAGAAATTATGTTTTATTGACACCTTGATGCTGAATATTTGGTTCAGCTCATTCAGCCCATGATTGACAGGTTACAGGCTCTCCAGTGCGAGCTAGTTGCTAACTCATTTAGAGGAATTTAATGTCCTTGAATCGCTTTAACAGCTCAAAATTGATTCCACTGAGGGGACATCCACTCGGGATAACTTATAATTGGTTGCATTCAGGCGTAACAAACCACTGGCCAAGAGGTTACAGTCAATTATATTACATAAAAGTGCAGTAAGCAACTGCCTCTCAAAACAGGTACAAACTCAGAGGAAAGAAGGACATTATTAAGAATGTCAGTGCTGAATACATAACATTTGACCTTAGATTTCTGCAAAATAGGTTGCTAAATAAAATACTGAGATAGAAAGTGTTTCTGGTGAAGTGCTCAGAAGAAAATGCAGAGAAATTGATTGAAGGCGTCACTGTCTCTTTATCTATCAATGATTTTTGGCAACACGATTAATGCAAACTTTATTTAAAACTGATTCATCACATACATTCTAATATTAAATACTGTATCCCTTAAATATCATCTATACTGGCCCATTCTCATTTAAGGAGAGGTACAACAACACTGGCACAAATTCTGTTATATTAGCTGTATATCAAAACATGTGGTCAAGATACAGTTCTATATTCAATATTGGCTTGAAGTGCAGACTCTCAGCTGTAACATGGGAGTATTTTGATAACAAAAAAAATAAATAAATAATCCATCAAAACTGAAATGTTAGCTAAGGTTGGGAACTCAACAAGGGTCTATGGAGGACAACAGTGGAGGGTGATCGCAGGATCCATTACATGGTGAAGAAAAACCCCTTCACAACATCTAACCAAGTGAAGAACATTCTCCGGGAAGTAGGTGTACCACTATCTAAGTCTACAATAAACAGAAGACTTTGTGAGAGTAAATATAGAGGGATCACTACAAGGTGCAAACCATTAATCAACCTCAGCATCCTTTGGATGGATGAAACTAAGATCAACCTGAATGATGATGGGAAGAAGAAAATATGCAGAAGGCTGGGAATGGCTCATGATCCAAAGTACACCACATCTACTGTCAAACATGTTGGAACTAGTGTGATGCATGGACATAAAGGGCCTCCAATGGCACTGGGTCACTATGTTTATTGATGATGTGACACAAGCCAAAAGTGGCCAAATAAATTCTAAAGCATACAGGGATATATTTTCAGCTCAGCCAAATGCAGCAATGTTTATTAGACAGTGCTTCACAGTGCAGATGGACAATGACCCAAAAAAAGCACCCCAGGAGCTTTTTTAAGGCTGAGAAGTGGAATATGTTGCAATGACTGAGTCAAT
This sequence comes from Mugil cephalus, assembly GCF_022458985.1. Taxonomy (NCBI): domain Eukaryota; kingdom Metazoa; phylum Chordata; class Actinopteri; order Mugiliformes; family Mugilidae; genus Mugil; species Mugil cephalus. The sequence goes on from NC_061778.1 coordinate 26,370,225, forward strand.
CACCAGATCTCAAGCAAATCAAGCATGCATTTCAATTGCTTAAGCACAAACACCAGCATCTGGTGATGCCCATGGGTTCCAGACTTCAGGCAGCCATCGCCTGCGAAGGATTCTCAAGAATACTTGAAAAATTGAACATTTTATTGATGGTTACGTTAATCTGTTAGAGGAGAAGAGATTTTGTTTAAAAATGGTTGCTATTCCTTAACATTTCATAGGATATTTTTGTTTAAACATTTGAATTAATCATAATAGTCCACTCAAAATGTTTGGTGTTCATTGGACCATCTGAACCAAGTCTCCCTTGGATGGTCAAAGCTGTGAGTGCAAGGCTAAAGTAGAGACATGGCAGTGCATACTGAACTACTGAGACCTACCATCAGACATCTTCTGCAAATCCTTGAAAATTCGAAGGTGGTGAGCTAGGTCTGTAGCCAGAATGATGTCTCTCATCAAATCCAGCATGCGCTGGTAGTCCTGAGAAAATCAAGAATAGCTTTTGCTTTAGTAATAGAATATGGAGTCCAGTGCGACGCAGTGGGAGGAAAGAAGAGATGTGAGGGTTTGAATGAGTGAATGTGGAATCTTATTTTCTCACCCTCCTAGAGAACTTCTCGAAGATGTTGCAGCCTTGAGTGTTCAGAATAGCAATGGCCTGGGCAAAGTGATGTCTCTGTCATGACAAAAAAAAAAAAAAGTCATGCTGCAGTGCAATATTGTTATGCAAAACTAAATGAAATGCCTCTCACAGCTGCAGAGTCAAGATTGCTTTTGACCACTAGATGTCGCAGTAAAGCACTCTAGTAGCTCTCTTACAATGACGTTTTTCAATTATAAATAAACCAGTAGAACCAGTCCAACCAGTACAATCAGTGATACACAGCTGCATCAGTTTACACAACTCAGCTCTGTAATATATTCTGGAAAGATTTATACTGTCACATGTCTGAAGACATTGTTAAAGCTTTTAATAGAGTAGTTTACCTCCATCACAGATCCCTCTGAGCTGTAGAGAGCAGCTAGCACAGATTGCTGAAGAAAAAAGAAAAACGACACACAATCTTTTCAGATTACACAGTGTATTGATTCAAAAGAAACATCCCTCAATAAGATGAAAGTGTTTTCTTGACAACAGGTCATGTCAGCTGTAACACAAATTAAAAAACAACAACATAGAGAGAAGCTGGTAAAATGAAGAATATATGATGTGAATACGATGACAGTCTCTGTGTTTGTCATTTAGGACCTGGAGGGTTATATGTGATTAGTGTAAACTAGAGCAACACGCTTTCTAATCGCAATGACATCTAGTGTCTCACTGGGGCAAATTCAAAGATGATGAAATAAAGCTAGAGATGCTGGCAGAACTGAGAAACACCCAGAGCCTGGCTTTTATTCGAATGCCTCATGTCACAATTAAAAGTCAGTTTCTAGTCTGTATTGTTAAACAAATGTCTACTGCGCTCTGTGTATTTTGCTTGATTAATAATTTTATTTAATGCCCTTTTCCCATTTTCACTTCTTACATTTCCTTATGCTTCATTAAATAAATTCCCTCTACAAAGATGTTACATAACATGTGCTCTCACCGAGGCGACTTGGAAAGAATTGTTGGTGCCACGGTGATCTAGGTCATGGCACATACAGGAGACAAAGAGAGCTAAAATCTCGATTTCCCTAGAAGACAACAGGACATAGTAGAATAATTTTGACATCAACAAATAAGTATTTTAAATATTTATTCCATCTTTAAGAGCTGTATACTCACTGGAGGTAGTTGGACAGCCCTAGGTTTTTGTAGAGCAGGTAGCAGAAGTGTGAAACGGAAAAGGCGTGCATCCAGTTGTGGTAGGGAGGGTCCCTGTAACCTTTCTTCACCATCAGACAGAACCTGGCAGCATGGCAGTAGTTTAATTATGGCCGACAAGCTCAGCATGTTGCCAGTAACACATGTATATATACTATGAAGTTACTATGTCATCCACCCACATGAACTCTTATATTCAGTATATGAATCCTTGAATCAAACCTGGCCAGAGTGTGCATGTCAATCTTGTATGTGTTAATGAAACCCATGTCTTCAAACATGCTGAGGATGCACTGCAAAGACACACACAAGAGAAGTCACATAAAAATGTACGCTGTTTTTTTGCCCCCATTCTCATGAGTGTGGGTTGTCAACGCCCACACGCTCGTCTTGTCTTACCATCGGGGTGGTGTCATCAGGCAAGGAGCGCGGTGTGTACGTGAACTCTGCGAAGCACGGGTGAATCTCCTTCACTGGGTCGATGCCCGTCACCAGAAGTTTCGTCACCTCTTCCTCAGAAACCTGCAGCAGATACATGTTGAATCATGTTGAGTGAATAATATTGACGCTATCTGTGAAGACTGTGTCTTTGAATGAGAGGGACTAAGACATATGAATTGTTATTTTACCTTCATGTGGTACATCATCATTTCATTGGCCAGATGAGACCTGAACTGAGCTTCATGGACTTTCTTGTAGAGCAGAGACTAAACATAAAATTATATTATTAGTGCACACATGACTGACTACAATAAGATGTTTAGTTACAGATCAAGATTTTGCATCTTCCTCAGTATAGTAAAGGATATGTGTTTCTGCATCTTCATATTTAAAGAGAGACTTGTCCTTGTGTACAGTACAAGACAATAAAAATCAAACTGAGCTTACATCTCAGTACATGAGTGAACTGCTTTTTACAAACCACAGAATATTGAACACGGTGACCTTAGGTGAGTATTGATCAATAATGTATGCAGTCATGTTTGAATGATTAATAAGCTTCCTAAAAGGCAATCATAGTTTGCAGATGCACTATCAAGTACCTGCAGTCATTCAAAGGTCAGGCTCTACAAGAGCTCCTAAACATGAAGGTGAGTCAGTAGTGTTGACTAGACTATCACCTTTCTTTCTTTCTTTCTTTCTTTCTTTCTTTTTTTCTTATTTGAAATCAGTGGTAATCGATCAGTAATTGGTTTGGTTCACTTCTGAATCAGTTAAATTGCTCAAATCAGTTGCATAATGGGCTATTGACTGGGCTATATTCCTGTTACACATGGCTCAGTTCTGGTAAGAGATAATAAGAAGAGCAGCAGTAACAAAATAAGCCAGAAAGGTTTGATTTGAGAAACCTGCTTTTAGAGCAATTGAAAATTAATGATCTGAGATTATATACTGAGCTGTTGAAGATAGTGAAAGATTTACAACACTCAGAAATCAGTGTCAGCCAAAAACACCATAATAATATTTCAACTGCTCAGTAGGTGATGACAATTCAGTGCAATGCAGATCCCTCTTTCTCAGAATGTGTGTGTTAATGGGGGTGCAGCAGTCATACAATGCCATGAACTGCACCACAGAAGCCACTCAGTTCCATCAGACTGAATCTCTTTAAATCTTTAAATTTCCCTGGAGACACTGCTCTACTCTACCTTGACTGAGCATTTTGCTCCCATTGAACTGATCCCATTTTGCCAGAAGGGATCAATCTTTCTAACAGCAACTAACACATCTACCTCATTGTTTTAGGTACTCCAAAAGATGGATATACTGTAAATTCCTACCTTTTTGTCTTTTATTTCCCTCAGAAATGACATTTAAAATAAAGCTGGATTAATGACCTATACAGTGAGCCAGTGTGTCTATGAAGATAAATGTGAAAGAAATGGTGTATTTATTCCCTTGTGGAGTTTTTTTTTCACTGTTGCTCATGGAGATGATAAGACAAAGTGTGTGAAGTAAGTGGTTATGATGTGTTTTTTTGGTTTTGTAATATACAGCATAATCACACATACTAACAAGTGCTGACTTAGCTTTTAGTCAGAATGCTAGATAATATTTAAAATGAAACTAATCTTTAAAAGTCATAGAGAATGGGAGGCATCACTTACATGGGCGATGCTGATACCACAGTAAATAGAGAAGGCTGTGGCCAGGTCCTCATCAAAGCGGTTGAACCACGGTCCATTCATTTTATTCACCAACTCAGCTACGCCAATCACCTCTAGGAGAAGGAAGGTACAAAGAGAAAAAGACAGACAAAGAGATAAAGATGGATTGGGGATAGGAGTGAGCACAGAAAGGATGGAGGGAGAAAACCAGAAGTAAAAGATGAGAGTCCAGGATGAGAAAATTAGGCACAGAATGAAACAGTCAGAGGCCCAGAACAGACAATGAGTCAAATCGGTCTGCTAACTTCAATGGATTTCACACTGCAGTTGAACCTAATTGCACATAAAGAGATCTGAAAAATCTGAGCTTTAGACAGGTTCCTATACAAGACAAATTAGACCAAATGCAAAGTGTCTCTGCTCAGATACTGCATCAAAATGAAGCAGAAGTTCCCTAAAATTTCTGAGTATGGAACACAGTGAATATGGTCTAAGTGCACTTTATGCACTCCAACATTTAGACCCAAGGATGTGATGTAACCTTTCTTTGTGCTATTCTGAGGAGACACCTGTGTCCAAATACAGCTTTGCTTTCTAGAACCAAAAAGATATGCGAGGAGAAGGGACTCTATGTGCTTTAGGAGCATCTCGCCAAAAATATATTAAAACAAGTTTATAGTTTACAGAACTCACAGAGCAACTCGGCACCAGCTACAGAAAATAATCTTTTTATGCTTTAAGTTGGATCTGAAAGCAGCAGAATGTAGTAAATATGTAAAACTACAGTTACCGTTGTTCTCATCTTTTATGGGGAAGCAGAGGATGTTGCGAGTCTTGAAGCCGGTGCTGTCGTCAACGCCGCGGTAGAAGAGAGGATGGGAGTAGGCGTCCTTGATGTTCAAAATCTGACCAGTGGTTGCAACATGGCCTGCAATGCCCTGATCAGCTGGGATACGAAACTCTTTCTGCACTCAGACAAACGAAATGACACACACAATTGTTTATGTCAAACCTAGTTAACCTCCTCAACTCTAACGGACCAAGTACAGTACAGTACTGTGTGTGCTAGTCAAAATAATGAATGTCTGTTTGCTGTACCTCCTCGTCACTGACCACACCTCCATCAAACACCTTGGCCACCAGCTCATGGCTGACTCGATCCAGCAGGAACACTGAACAGCTAGAGAAATAAGGAGTGGAGAGCATTTTATCACATTTCATCTCTGGTCATTTTGTAACTATTATTGAATGAGGCAAGTCGGTTAAGAACAAATTGCCAAGATAGCCTTTGCAAATGGAGATAAAGATGTTCATAGTACATACACACACACACACACACACACTCTCTCTCTCTCTCTCTCTCCCCCCTTTCTCTCTCTCACACGCACACGCACACACACACTGAAACATCCCTTTGAAGATGAATCAGAGGGCTTACATCTCTGCATCACTGAGGTTCCTGGCCTCCACTATAATTTCCTGTAACAGCACTGACACATCGTCTGAAAGAGTCAGAGAAAGGGAGAGAGAAAACGACTGGGTGAGAGAGGAATTAAAAGGGAAACTGAGGAAATTAAGGGACACGGCAAAGCCCAGACAGACAGAAACAGAGATTACGCCATGAGTACTCGCAGATCAGCTGCACAAGCTGATAAGAGCTTTTGTAATCAACAGTTCGGTACAGTGAAAGGCAATTTGCTCTACCACTAGATCCATTTTTGTACCTGCAATCATAATGAATCAACAATGACGGTTAGTTCTTACAATTTGATAAGAATGGAAACGTGTAATTATACTATAAAGAGGTGGAGCCATCATTTTTAATGCCCTTTTGATTTTATGATTATGTTCCTGAATGTAATTACTTTTATGGTTGGTAATATCTCATTCACTTATCTGCACTATTTGTTTCACTAGGTGATTGCTTAAATATCTGCCATTAACTTAATGACTTCATTAATGTAGACAGACAGACAGACGGTCAGTGGAGAGAAGACTTACCCAAGTGTGTAAAGAGATTCTTGGCCACTTGTAAGAGTGCCTATTGGGAGAAACAGTGGCCACAAAAAGCTTTTCAAAAGGCAGCTTCATGTATATTTATGCATGCATACAATATCTGTGTGTGTTTGTGTTTATGTGGGCATGTCCAGTACCTGGCACTCCACTTTGAGTTTCTGTTCTTTCTGGAAGGCCAAAGTTGAAGTGAGGACTGTTGAAGTGTAGCAGAAACAATGCTGGATGGCATGCTCATCTGCCTCTGTGTGTCTGCAGAGAATAAAATAAAATAAAATAAAATAAAACATTAATGTTTTATATAATTGTAAACTGAGTATCTATTGAAAAGATATTATCTGGACCTTACAGAACTGTAATTAATATTTTTCATAATTTGTAAAAGCAAAAGTGGTAAAAGTATAATTTTATGGTATCTGAAGTTACTTTACTATGTCTCCAAATATCGTAGTTTTCTTTCCCTAATATATTCATCTGACAGCTATGGTTATGGTTTTTCTTAAGATTTATGACATATCAATCACACACAATCAACTGATAGTAAGATATTTGAATAGCAATGTTCCAGCAATATTTAATAACAAAGAAATACAATGATCAGGCATAATGTTATGACCACAGGTGAAGCAAATAACACTGATTATCTCTTTGTCATGGCACATGTTAGTGGGCCAGATATAATAGGCTGTAAGTGAACATTTTGTCCTGAGACTGGATGTGTTAGGAGCAGGAACAATAGGCAAGCGTGAGGAATTAAGTGACAAGCTGATGGTTCAAAGACTGGGTCAGTGCTCTCAAAACTGCAGCTCGTATGGGGTGGTCCTGGTCTGTGGTGGTCAGTATCTATCAAAAATGGTCCAAAGAAGCAACAGTGGTGTTTATGGGACAGGGATACTAGGTAATAGGTAGTAATATGTCATTTTACATTACCTATTAGAATAATAGGTCATTTTAATAGGGGATTTTATATTACGTATTGCATTTCACATTTGTAGGATGATAGTTGTTGGAGTAAGAGAATGACATAACAGTTCATCCTAAACATGCCTCAATAGCCACAGGTAGTTAATGCTACTGTGATCTTAAAGTTAGATGGCAAATATGATAACTTGACGGAGACAAAGCAGTGACCACAACGATGAGCAATTGCCTGCAGTTGTGTCTCTTTGCCTACAGAGGGCAGTAGTATATTATGTTGATGTCACAGGCAGTGTACTGCTTAAGGGGGTTTTGCCCTCAGCTTAGACTCCCAGGAATCCTAACAAAAGAAGGCAGGATTGTTATGGAGCCTGGGAAAGGCCTGGAAGGCTCAGCTCAGGAGCGTTGATCTCTACCACAAGTCGTGCAAATGTTCATGACTGCCATTCAGGAAAGTTACACAGAGCAATAGAGAGACTGGAGATTAATTTTCTGTGGCATCAGTGACTTATTTGCAGTCATGATAGCAAATAGGATCCATTTAAACAGATAAAATAATAACCAGCGGGGGTTCAGTTTCAAAGAGCAAAGCTGTAAGACACAGTGAGAAAGCGTGTACACACACACACACACACACACACACACACACACACACACACACACACACACACACAAATCCTAGTTATTAAATTAAGTAAATAGATTGTATGAAGTATGTGTGCCCTGGTTGGTCTTCTGGTCTTCTGCACAGCTGCGATGCAGTTCGCTATGGTTGTACAGAGATACATAAAGTTTTAAAATTCTGTTGACTAAATGTCTTGGAAATAATTTGTCCACACAAATACTCATCATGGCGTTTGTCTTATATGTCGTTGCTCCTTTTCAGCTCCTTAGAATACAGACTTGTTTGAGATTCTCCTTTTTCTTCAGCATATTTGCATTCTCAATCTGCTCTGCGTATATAAAACAAGATTAACTGATGTTTGTTTTTAGCTGCTGGCACCAAACCTGAATTACGGACCTGTTACTGCTGTCACAATATACTGCCGTGTGCCTGCGTCCAAGGTTAAGGGGCTGCATTAACACGTTTGGGAGGAAAAGTCTGTATATGAATATGCAATCTTTATGACCAGGAGGTGTACCTCTGAGATGTGGCTCTATGTGGACGACTGTGTTAGGAGTAAAGGCTACATTTATCACAGTGTTTGCATAGTTGTGACCATAATCCTGTTGCTGTTTCTATTGTAATGAGATGCCAGCTCTGTCATCAGTGCCAGGGGCAGAGAGAGAATTATAGGACATGATCTCATCTCTCTCAGTCTTCGGAGGGTAAGATAGATGAAAATAATACAACATACAAAATTGCTTTTCTCACACCTTCAAACCGTTTCTTAAGACACAAACACAGAGACAAACAACTGGAGTGCGTTTTTACAGACTTCTGTATTCAGGAGATAGGAGCACTGCTCCTGGTGGCACACACACACACACACACACACACACACACACACACACACACACACACACACACACACACACACACACACACACATTCAAACATGCCAAAACATGGTGCCAAACCAGGCAGCCAAACCACCCGCTGCTGTTAAGACTCATGACCTGACTCGAGATCATCATCGCCATCATCATCATCATCATCATCATCATCACAGCCATCTGGTCGCACACTTTATACGCACACGCACACAAGAACGCTCAAAACTGCTGTGGTATTTTACAGGCAGACTGGTAATCTGGATATTGTGTCAAAGTGAATACGGCTGGTGGACATTCCTCATCCATCAATGACACAGATTGGGCCAACAGCTTAAAAAACAATTGCAAATGGTCCTTGTGAGCCTCTCTGGATTGTAATGTGAGGTAAATGTCAGCTCATGTGGTGAAAAGAATGGTCTAGACTCCTGGTGATGGAGTTATATCAACAACCTGGAGAGTTAGCAACTTTTCCAAAGTTGTAAATCAAAGCCTAGCAGCTGTTTTAGTAAGAATATTTAGCTTGCAGCTTTGGATGCTGGTTTTCTGGAAATCTATTGAAAAACAACCATGTAAAAGAACTGTCAACAGAACTTGATCAGGAGTGAAAGTCCCTGAGACTGAACCAGAGCCCAGGAAGAAAGAAAGAATGCAGTCTGAACACCTGTGGATGAGTGAAAGTTGGACTCTTATCAAACACACAAACGAGTTTTCTGTGACAGAGGACCTAAAGTCTAGAGGGAAACGTTGGTTCAGCCCTTGAAAATTAATGGTCTTCTAAACCGCTCAGCTCAAAATAGTAAAACAAAACTAGGATTGTCTCTGCATTGTTCAAGCATTCAATTCAGTTCAATTCAATTCAATTCAATTCAAGTCTCAAGATGCTTTATAAAACCTGGCCTGAAACCTCTTAAACTCAGACAAAACAGAAGTCATCGCAGACATTCATTATCTAATCACCTGGTTTCTTTGGATGGCATTACCTTGGCCTCCAGTACTACTGTGAAAAACCTTAGTATTATATTTGATGAGGATATGTCCTTTAATTCTTGGATTACTGTAACTCGTTACTGTCTGGCTGTTCAAATAGCTCTTTAAAAAGCCTCCAATTCAAAACACTGCAGCAAGAGCACTGACAGGAATTAGCAAGAGAGATCATATTACTCCAGTTTTAGCTTCTCTTCATTGGCTCCCTTTAAAATCTAGAATTGAATTTAAAATCCTTCTCCTTACATACAAGGCCCTGAAAGGCCTAGCTCCACCATATCTGAAAGACATCATAGAACCATACTGTCCCAACAGATCACTACGATCTCTAAGTGCAGGTCTACTTGTGTTTCCCCTTATTGTGGGTGTCTCTCACAGTGGCTTGGAGTTATGTGTTTTTCTGACATGTGGAGCTCCATACTACATCTGTTGTCTTAGTCTCATCAACCTGCCTATACTTCATGGCCTGCAGATATCCTCTACTACATGAATGAACAGTTCTCCAACCTGCCCATGATTCCTCTTGTATTCTCAAACTGTCATGTAACATTATCAGCTATACCTTGTATCTGTATCATCATCAGATTCTACATGTTTGGTTTAGTCAGATGTATCTATGACAGATGTATGTGTATCTGCTGTTCTCTCTCTTCTCTGTTTCTACCTGGCTGGCCTTAGGCAGATGGGTCCCTCCATATGAGTTGGGTTCTGCTCAAGCTTTCCTCCTGTTAAAAGGGAGATTTTACTTGGCTCCATCGCCTTCAAGTTTGCTCTGGAGGTTTCAGACAAGGTTTCAGACCAGATTTTGTAAATCATGGTATGATAACAGCCCTGACAAGGACAGTGTAGTAGTTGTGTGCTCCTCTCCAGGGAAGCTTCTGCAAATCAGTCCTTCCTTGTATCCGCTCATGAACAGCATGCAGCACAACCTGCTAGTTAGCAGCAGATTTCAGTGGAAACAGCAATGCAGCCCTTACTTCTATAAACTCGACAAATCTGAGCCGTCAGGCTCTGCCAATCACGACCCATCCCAACATTACAGTAAGCTGCTGTCAGATAAATATTTGTGTCTACTGTGAGTCAGCACTTGAGGAATTAGGAAAAGCCAAATCAACTTCAGACTGACAACTCAGTATCGTCAACATGTTTCAGCATTACAGTAAGACATCAGTGACTCAACTGGAGTGATTTCTGTTAGGTTAAAAACTGGATTTTAGTGAGTGTTTCTTTTTTGGTGTGAGAAGTGTGCTCTGCATGAAATGGACGCACAACATGACAGAACAACTAACAGCAGGAACACAATCTCTCACATACATACCTCTGCCCACCCTGCTTATTGAAGGCGCATGCCAGTGCCACAACCTGACTGGTGGCCCTGCTGACAACTGGCACACAGAGCATGGAGGAGATCTCACAGCCCAACATACTGGACAGTTGCCTGCGCTCCTCCTGAGAAGACAACCAGCAGATTAGACAAATGGATAGACAAACAGACACACAGATGGTAAATGTAGATTCCCTTACAGCACTGATGTCCTGAAGAGTAATTGACTTCTTCTTCTCCACAACCTGACCAAACCGTCCAAACATCAGCTGATCGGAGGAGAGGAAAAAAAAGGAGATATAGGTTGATTAGTGTTATAAGTGCTATTACTCTAAACGGTAACAACTCTATAATTAGGGCAAAAGATGAGAAGAAAGCAGAACACTTTTAGGCTAATTCTAAACGAATACGAAACGTATTAGCTCCCTTGTTAAAAAGCACATCTAGGTTTTTCTGTGCTCTTATATCCCTCTGCACCAACTATTATCAGGATTTCACACATAATTTGGCCAATGGCACAGAGTCTATCTACACCATTGAGGGAAGCTTGTTAAACATGTTACATCTGTACCACAACCAGGGACAGGGACTAAAAGGGGCCCAAAGGAGGTAATTACTTCTACAGACCAAATTTATTAATTATAACTGCTGCTGAGGATTTTGAAACATTACACGTGAGAGATTTATACTATCATGTCAGTAAAAAAAATAAAATACACAGAGTTACATCATTTAAATTTAAAGAGTTTGCCTTAAAAATAGCAGGATGTCTCTACATTATGTACATAGTTTACCAGAACACAAAACGAATGAACCCTATGAATAAGTAATTGTTTAGAATGGTGAATAAGTGACTGAACAAAGCCATGATTAAATAGGAAAGCAAAAAAAACAAACAAAAAAAAACAAACAAACAAAAAAAACACATAAGAATTTGAAGACAAACATAAATAAATGCAAATAAATACTGTTTATCATGAATATGTATTTTTTTTGGCCTCACCGGGAAGCTGATCTCTTCCTCCAGGACTTTGTCTCCAACTACCTAAAGGTCACAGAGGTCAAAAGTCAAGTTATTCAAATGGTAATGTATAAATTACTCTTTGGTGAATGAGTCACAACCAGAATGTTGGCTTTGTGTGTGTGCATGTGTGTATCTGTAGGGAGGAGAAAGAAGATATGAACACTCAGCTGGGAAACTGGTGTGTTTACATGTGATGTTTTTGAGTGGAAAAGTTTAAAAGCAGATTCAAAAGCAAATGTGTATGACAGTGATAAAGACGTAGAGAAAAATGCCCGTGTGTCCGTGTCTATGTGTGTACCTGACAAAATAGCTGGTGGTTGTCCTCAGACACAAGCAGCAAACAACAACACTGTGAATGGGTCTGCTGCTGCAGCTGCAAAGGTACACAAACACAACATCAGAATAATCACAAAATCTCTCTTTTATCGCCCTCAGTCAGATTGTTTTTAAAGTTGAAATTTAAGGTTGTTTGGAGCATAGCACAGGTGCGAAGATAAGACTGGACGTGCGAAAAATGGAAATGATTGAATGTGCAATGAATTTGGTATTATCTTTAGTGTTTTATAGCACTGAAGTATATAATTGTAAATGAATACATAATATTATGACATACATTCCCATCTTTGTAGTACAGAAAATAAAATGAAAGGTAAAATGAAATATGAAGGGGAATTAGTTTCATATGATAAAATGAGTACTTTTTTAAACTGTATTTTCACTCCTAGTTTACTCGAAAAGACTCTAAATACACATAATTTTAAAATGTTTTTCATTTGTATCCAAAATGACAAGGCACAATATTATGACCACCTCCCTAATACTGTGTAGGTCTCTTGTGCTTCCCAAACAGTTGTGACTCATCAGAGAATGGACATGGACCTTCTGAGGGTGTCCTGTGGTGTCTATAATAGAGTGTTAGTAGTACATGGTGGGTGGTACATGTCTAAGTAACGTCCACACGAAGACCAGTTCCAAAAGTTTCCCAGCAGAACGCTGAATGCTCAAAGTTATTTACTTCTCCTGTCAGTAGTTTAAATGTTGTAGCTGATCAGTGTATATATTCACACAGATTCTTTCTTTTCTAGTGGCGTGCTATGTCCCCCCCCCCACATATTTACAAGTTTCCTGCAAAAACAAAAGCTTGGGAATCTCTGTCCCAACCAAGCCCTGTCTGCTCTGACTGTTCAGCTCAAATTGTCTGAGTAGGCACCACACAGACATGTCCCACCTGAGACCTGAAGTCGGCTGCTGGTGAAGGAGAGGTGCAGGGGAAGGTAGGAACATCAAAATTTGAAAAACAATTTCATTTGATGCAAAATTTGTACGCACCAAGTGCAGAGTGAGTCATCAATCGTTTGATGTTGTTACCCAGGAAATAACCAAATATATTACCCAGGAAATATACCAAAGAATATATACAAAACAGGGCTTTTTGGCAATGTTTGGCCCAGAGTAATACATTTAAAAGAGCTTTTATTGGCACTATTAGAAGTGTTAAAAACTATGCATATTATTGCAGGTAAAGATTTCCTTTGACTCCCTGTATAAACACGACAACGTCGAATTTGGTGTCTGTGTGTAAAAAATAAAGGAGCGTGTATGCACTCAGCCTCCCTGATGCTGTACACTCTGACGTGTACAAACACACAGTCCTGTATGCATGACGACACAAAGGCTGTAGGTACACAAACATGGGTACATGAGCACACATACACGCACACACACCCACTCACAGTTATGTGAGCAGCGCTTCCTCACACACATTCTTCTCTGTAATCCACAGAGCTGGATGAGGAAAAAGCAGGACAGGAATAAACACCAGTCACTGCCAACACACTCGCCCCCAGTCACACACACAATCACTCGACGTGCACACATTCTCATACACACGTACACACAAGCATAGCACAAACATACGCACACACATAAAGCATGTTGCTGCACACACATATAATAATAAGCCCCTCCACCCTCTTTTCCAAATACTGCTAATCCCATAAGAGCCGCCCCAAGCTCTTCCCACCAAACTGACGACTTTTGAGAAGCAACAATCCCCGGCTCCTTTTCTTCCAATCTCACCCTTCCCCTGACCCTATTTTTACTCAAACTCAAACAATAACGAGGCAAACCAAATCATGTCCAATGTCAAAATATATTTTTTAAATCCCCTGCAGTCTCTTGCACCATGGCACCTTCTCACTTTCTTCCTCTGGATGCAGGAAAAATACTTCAAATCTAGGTTTAGAGGCAAAGGATGATGTAGTACAGTATACTGAGGCTGCACTACTACAGTACTTTTGTTTAATGCCACTGAGTCAGTCCCAAGGTAGCGCAGGTGCAGGCAAGGCCAGCTAAGTTTATGCAGATAAATGTCCACTAATTTTACACCATTTTTCACGGAGACATTTTTCCCATGCATCTGAAAGGTATTTATGTTCTCTGCTGCAGGAGGAACACTGCAAATGTAAATTAATTTGTCTTTTGAGGTTTTGCTTCCGCTGAATTTTCTCTTTCAAGACTTTGAAATGAAGAAAGAAATGGATATCAGGAAGGCAGCTGAAAATGCCAGAGTCATATCATCTGAGTAAAAAAATAAAATATATTTGAATAATGGAACCTCCAAAAATGGATAAAAATAAAATGATGCTGAAGCTGATTAATACTTTTTGATTATTCTATTAATCCTATGGCCTAGAAAATATCAGAAAGTGGAACAATATAGGTAAAGATATTGGTAATAATGTTGTAAAGCTTAAGGTTACACATAATAATAATTATTAATAATAATATATTTTTTTTCTTCATTTATATGTAAAAGAATTTCACCAGATCCTCACAGATGAGGAGCTGGAACCAACAATGTTGTTCTTCACTTGACTAATTCATGATTTCATTTCAGCTTTAAAGTATAAAAAGTCCTCATTATTGCTGTGAAGACAAATATGGGCTTGACCTTCAGCTTTACCAGTCCCTGACGCTGAATATATGAGGGAAAGTACGACGAGCATACATCCATTAGGGTTCCCTGGAGCCCTGATGGACTGAGGCTTTGGCTCTTTGATGCAGTATAACCTTCAAATACCCCTTCTCTCTTGGTTTATCCCCTTCTCTCTTACCTTTCTGTTATCTGTGAATAATCCCATACATTTGAAATGTCATTTTTCTGCACACATGCTGGAAACTCATTTTTTGAAGCTCTCTTTCACCTCCCCTGTTTTTTGCAGAGTATGTATAAGGAGGGGGCTTACTATGGGGGGACCGATGTAGTAGGGTTGTGTGTGATGAAAGGCTTGTGTTATTGGCAATGACATGAATAGGGGAAGAAGTCATAGTGAAGGATGTCAGGTTTTGCATGTACGGTCCGTCTCTTCTTCTGTGTGTGAGTGGGACCATATGAGTGATCTCAGCCACTTACATAATTGATGACTTTGAGCTGGAGAGAGGCTGCATCAAGGTCATAGAGCTCACCTGAAAGACAAAAGGGAGACAGAGAAAGAGAGTGACGGGAGGAGAAATCAGAGAGGACCGAGGGCAGATTGGCATTACGGAAGAATGGGAATGCAGAGCATGTACACGAGTGGACAGAAAGCAATCTAGGGAGGGATACACTGAGACAGAGAGGTCGGGGAAGGGTGAACAGGAACCAGCTAACAGAGGGACTAATAATGAAGACAAGACAAAGGATGGAAGGCGGCCTGGACTGCTGATGAAGATGGATAAAAAGAGCTGGATAGAGAAGCAGAAAGGTGAGGTGGAAGGCGGAAAAAACAAGGAGACTAAAGGCAACTCATATTTGTCGACAATTACCAAAGAGTAAACATTGATGATCTACTGTATGTATGAGAGCAGGGACGGCACAAGAGTTCACTTTGATTATGCATGAGACTTTAAACAGTGCTTATGTAAAGCATTCTGTTTCCACAGCGTAGCTGTCGCACATGCCTTATGCCACTGACAGACTCTATACTGAATCTATATTCACAGAGTTTTTTTTATCCAGTAGGTCTTACTCTGTTAACATACCTCAGCATCACTATGGTGATGTGTGTGTGTGACTGTATATGAGTTTTATGCTTGTGCAGGGAATAATATACGAGGGAGATCAAACAAGGAGGTGTACTTCATTACTTAGTATCTGTATGTGCTTACCACAGAGTTGCAGAATGTTGCGGTCCAGCTCGCTGTAGTCCTGGTCTGACACGTTGAGGTGCAGCAGTGCATTGTGGGACTGCAGTGGAGAGGGGCTGAGTGGAGGCCTCTGGTAGGATATTTGAATAGCCTGCACTCGCCCACATGCCACTGAGGCCTGTGGCATCATGCAAATATGCAGAAAGACAGAAACACAGGCATTGAGAGGAAATGCCGTTTCATATTTTTATTCATCCAATTCTTCAGTGAAACAACAAAAATAAAAGGAAAGGCCATTGAAATGAATGCTGCCAGCCTGAGGTCCTGTGTCTGATCATAAGGCATACATTATTGGCAAGCACTTAACCGATATTTACACTTTAGCACTAAAACTTCATGCTTTTCTGACAATAGACTTTACCAGTCTTGGGTTTTGTTTAAGTATTACGTATTTCCATCAGTCTAAATATAAATAGCTTTTCACTTGGGATATGCAAGTGCTGAAAACTCTACTCACTGTGAAGCGGCTAAATAGAAAAGTAGTCTTACAATTATAATAATAAAAAATATGATAATCCTTATCATGTCAGTGGTTGTTAAATGTTTCATAAATCTGTTTGATTTCATTTGTGCTCAGTGTCCTGAAGGACCACACGACTTTATTTTTAACAACAACAAATAACAACAAGAAAACATCTCAACCAAATGTTTACCAATGTTTCCAGAATTTCACAATTGGTGCATCGGACGTATGTTGAGTTTTTGATACAGAACCTTTATCTTTTACTTTTACAGTTACTTATTAAGTGTACAGCATGTAGGATGTGCTCTGGCTAACTGAGCTGGTTTAATCAAGAGCCGACTCTTCCACTACAGTAGCTGCCAAGTGTGTGACCAAGAAAGACAGAGAACGAGAGAGCTTACATGTTTTTCCAGCACGTTAAGATGAAGTTCATCCTGATCAGACAGTGGATTACAGCCCACCTGCAACACACAAAGTCGTACACAAGTAGTAAGTTAAAGGAGGGGGAGGAGGAGGAGGTGAAGGTAATGAACCAATCTGCAGTGATTGATTAGTTCATTTGGCTTTAATAAAGTCATATTGTAATGTGCTGTATGTCCTTGTACGTATGTGCCAGGACTCACCAGTAGGACAGTTATGACCTTGTCCTGTTCCCGGTCCAAGATTGGAATGACAACAGCTGAAAGAAAGAAAGAAAGAAAGAAAGAAAGAAAGAAAGAGAACAAAACAGTGAAAAACATTTCGAACACTACTTTAGTATTGTCCTTTTCTCTTTCCATGTCCTTGACTGCCTCTTCATCTTATTTATTCTTCCTCTGTGCTTTCATCAAAATATGCATGGAACAAAGATACACCTAATGTCCTTGCATAACACTGCCTATTCTCTCAAATTATTCTCATTTGTTGTTCTTATTGAGAGCAACAGCCTTCTTAATGAGCAAAATAAGTTTGATCATTGAAGCGAGTGTTACTGCATATGTGAACAGCAGACAATAAAACAAACACATCATTGTGTTTGTTTTGTTGGTACCAGACTTCACCATTGAATGTTCAGCGGAATGAATTGATCTATTGAGAGCAGAGCAGCCACACTTGTGTACTGGGATGTCTCTCCTTTTTTGCTTCTATATAAAAACAAATCATGCTAATTAGAAAAAGAATACAGAGCCTATTCATTCTACTCCATTTGGGCTTGTACATTTTTTCTCGTCACAGACCCTTCATTGCTCTTTGAGTCTCTTGTCCAATTTTGTTGCCCACGCGCTTCCATACATCTCCCTCTGCAATCATCATCTCTTGTTCACTACTTCTCTCGATCTCCTTTCGTTAGTTTTGTCCTCCCACATTCTCACATCCTCAAATAAGTGCACACTCAGATGATGGTCCAATTGCCTGTCCAGCAGAATTGTTCAAGCCCTCTCTCTGCCCTTCAACTTTCAAACCACACCTCTTTTGTGTGCTGGCAACGGAGCTGCGAGGCAAACTCTGTATTTCTCTGGCAGTTCAGATGGAGGAAGGCCAGCGCACTGACATCGCTTCAGCTGGTCCGCAATGCTCCTAAAACAGACAGACAGAAAAACACAGGTTGAATCTGACACAGGTTTGAACAGCAGAAAAAGGAAAAAAACAATTGCCAACATTACAAAACCAGTTGCGTTCATTAACACTAACCAATGCACGTCTGAGCAGAACTATTATTCATCGTTAAATTATATGAACTCAATACGGCTGTCTGTGAAAGAGCTGGCCAGGTGTGATAAAGGTGTGATGATGAATGTTGGCCTGAGTGTTATATTTCACACAAAAGGAAGCTATTTACATGCTAAAATATGGGACATGGATTTGTTTATTCAGGACTAGCCACTGCCACCGATACACACATGCACAAGACCATGCATATGTGTGACTACACATTTCGGTAAACACACACACTCATACTTGCATGAATACAGAACTGAATGTCAAAAATATGCACACAGGTAAATTCAAGATCTATGTGCTTCACATACTAATCAGCTAAACCCTCTAGTGGTTTCCCTTTGACGCACACAAATCGCAGCGCAGCAGTCACTCTATTACATGCTCACAGAGGCTGAAATCCCCTGAAACCATCACAGTCAGATCTCTGCATGGTGCATTGATTTAAAAGTGACCATTTATTTCAGCTCATGGAGGAATAGTGCACTTCAGTGAAAAGAAAAAAACCCATTGTAGTTTAGTTTTTTGGCAAATACATTTGACCTTTGTGTAATGTATTTGTTCAAAGCAGCTTTACAGCACAATCATGAAACCAATTCATACTGGACACAGCTGGGCCACAGTGAGCAGCAAAGTAGCAAACAGAGGCAGGAGGAACAATACTGTAATTTGGTACTGTCTCCGCACACATGCAAACTCTGTCTTCGTCATCCGCTTATCCGGGTCGCAGGGGCAGCAGCTTCAGGAGGGAGGTCCAGACGGCCACCTCCCCGACCAATTCCAAGGAATCCCCAGGCAATCCCAGGCCAGACGGGAGGTATAATTCCACCATTGTGTCCTGGGCTGTTGCTGGGGCCTCCCCCATGGGGGACATTCCCGGAACCCCTCTGACAGGAGGCGTCCAGGAGGCGTCCTCACCTCATACCCAACCACCTCAACTTGACTCCTCTCAACATGGAGGAGCAGCGGTTCAACTCTGAGCTCCTCCCGTGTGACCAAGCTCCTTGCGGAGTGGGCAATCCACCCTGTGCCGACTGAAGACCATGGCCTCAGACTTGGAGGTGCTGATCTTTATCCCAGTCGCTTCACACTTGTCTGAGAACCACCCCATACTCCTGGAGCACCCCCCACAGGATGCACCTGGAGACACGCTCATAAGCCTTCTCCAAATCCGCAAAGCACATGTGAACTGGTTGGCTCCCATTTCCCCTACAGCACCCTAGCGAGGGTAAAGATCTGGTCCATGGTTCCATGGTCCAGGGCAAAAACTGCATTGTTCCTCCTCGATCTGATCGGACCTCTTTTCCAGCACCCTGGTGTACAATTTACTAGGGAGGCTGAGGAATGTGATCCCCCTATAGTTGGAAAACACCCTCTGGTCCCCTTGGGGAGACCACCACCCCAGTCTGGCACTTCAGAGGTGCTACCCCCGATGTCCACACAATGTTGCAGAATTGTGTCAGCCAAGACAGACCTACATCATCCAGAGCCTTGATAGGTCAACTGAAGTTTCACAAATCGGCTTGCAATGAAAAGCTTGAGAGGGGTGTCAGGTGTGTTTATAGTTAGGCATGTGTGCAGCCAGAACATCATCAGAACTTGGAGATGGAGATTTATACAGAGCACTCTGATCCAATAATATGTGTGTGTATGTACAGTTGGCACACATAGAAATAAGCTGATGATTAATTGTTGTGGGATCTGGCTAAATCATTAATGTTCCTGTCTAGATCTACGCTACCAGGTTGTTTTGTTTTAACTGCTTCCCCATCAGTAGAAAAAAAAAACAGCTGATACTGTTTTAATGTGCAAACCTAAAAAGAAATTAATAGCGATGTCAAACTCTGGATAATTAGGTCTTTATTTAAATGTTTGATAATCTTTGTGGGTGAACTACAATACCACAGTATGATGGAACATAGTTTATAAAAAATGTCCAAAGAAACTAAAGTGTTGTCAGGTTTAGCGATTATCGTGCATTTCCAACTTTTTATAACTGCTTGTCCTCTAGAGGGTCGGCTGGAGCCTATCCCAGCTGTCATTGGGCAATGACGCAGAAAGACCCCAGTCGGCCTGGACTCAAACTTGGAATCTTCTTGCTGTGAGGCATCAGTGCAAACCACCACACCACTGAACCAACCACCAATTTCCAACTGTTTTAACTTAAAGAAGTGAAATATTTAAAAACTTCTCATATTTCTTAATGATGATTTATGTTTTATGAGATAAAAAAAAACAACCTAATCATCTGCAGCCTTTCAATAATTTTAAAGGAAAATGTGGATAATCTTTTTCACTAAGTGAAGGGGAAGTACACTGTGTGTGTGTGTTTATTATTGTAAGTTGTATTTTTAGAGTTTGGAGAGTGCATCTTCCTTCTGCAGAATTTCTCACACTGGCTTGTTTGACTGTAAGAGTCCAGTTATCTGCAGCGCAAACAGAAGATAAACAATCATGGGTGCTGTCTTGGCTGAACTTGTTTTTTCATTTTTGTCTGTGCGTGTGTGTCAAGGTCCAGTTAATGGGCCTGTATGTATTAGAAATATGGTCTGGAAAGAGGCTCAAACAACATGGCCTTGTGCTTTTGAGACAGGCTCACTGAGTATGTGTGTATATAGTGTTTATACTTGTGTGTGAGTAAGTCAAGGTCTTGATAACAGGCTTATATAAGCAGGTGAATTGGAGGGAGAAAAGTAACAAAGTGCCCTGTAGCTCTTTTAATATCCCTACTATATCTAGATTGTATGCAGTCCTGACAAATACATGAGTGAACTGGGGTGCATGTTTGTGTGCACATGTGTGGTCTGCTCCTGTGTCCTTGTGTGTCTCATGATCTGTCATGGTTTGTGTAGCAATGAGGTGTTGGAAATAGTGTTCTAGTCTAACAGACAGTTTTATCAATAATGTAGTATTAGTTTTTGCCTGGGCAGAAGACGTTGCAGTACACAGGGTTGTAGAGCTGAAGAGAGCACTCAAGAGAGGAGAGGAACGTCTTGTCTCACTGTGAGAGATGGAGGGCACTGTCACCTCGGCTATTAGCCCCGCGATGCTTCCACAGAGAGAGGGATTGAAGGTGAGAGAGACATTGGTGAGGGGGGAGAGAGGGAATCGTGGGTAGGAAGACCGAGGCAGCGCTTTATGGCTCTTTGGGGGAAAGAGCAGGCTGAGAGGAAAAGAGGGCAAACATAGACTCATGCAGTGAGGTGGGAAGATGGAGCAAAAGATGACAAATGATAAAAAGAGGGGGTCAGGGAGACAGAGGGATGTTTAGCTTGAAGGGGTAACGTGAGATAAAAGGAGAGATTTGATGGGAAAACAAAAGAGATGGAGAGAGGTGGTAAAACTGAGGATAAGAGAGACAGAAGGAAGAAGTTCTCATGTTTCTTGGCGATGATTTCTCCGTCTGTGTCTCCTCTGTCTCTGTACTGATGATGTGATTTTGAATAGAGCGGGTCATGTTCATTCAGGTGACACCTGCTTTTCAGACAGAGGAAATAGCCTCTGATCCCCCCTCCCCCCATCCCGTTCTATTGCCTCTCTGGGTATCGTCGCCCTCAACAACGCTGCAGCAAATCAGTACACAGCAGTGATTCACTGAGACGGAACATCTGCAATTTGCTGCACAGAGAAACGCACAAAAACTACACACCTGATCTTTCCCTCCTGTGGCAGTTCGTGTGGCGGGTCGTCAGATAGCAGCCGCGAGTCTCCCTCCAGCATGTAGACGCATATGCACTCCTAGAATAAAACACACACACATACAAATGCACATTCATTTGTAATATTAATCAGATTCTGATTAATTTAATGAGTGATGAGGCTCATCCATTTGTAAGAAGGCTTGGGCCTTTGTTCTTTGGTCTTATGTCAGGACAGAGACATTAACTTCCACCATGCAGAATACTAACAGGGAGCTTTTTTCCAGGGAATGATTTGAGGAAATTTCAATTGTGTTCAGTTTGTACAAATGTAGAGTTTGCATATGTGTAAATACCGTGCTGGGTAGCAGCTCCTGTATGCTGTCTCGAAGGGCCACTCGCAGTGAGCGCGCATCGACAACTGCCGCCAGCTGGAGCAAAGCATCCTGAGGAGGAAGATAAACAGATATCCTGATGTCTGCTTGGTTGTTTATGATCTGAATGTGCAGCTCTAAAAAAACAGAGGCCTTGGCTGTTATTTTTGTTGTCTTTGTGGGTGCAAGGCTTGTACTGCAACAGCTCTCCCCAGATATTTACCTTGGCAGAAGGAAAAGGCCTCTGAAACAATATTTAGACTGTGTCACACTCAGTATACCAACAGCAATCTGTGCCAGTCAGAGACAAGTGCAATGCTAAAAAATGAACTGAACTCCGATGGAGTTAGTTCTGCACTTCGCATAAATTTAGAGACAAAGCACTTCACAATACATTTGTGTTTCACAGACAGCTGAATCATGTAATGAAAATTTCATAGTTCACAAATGTACATTCATCATACATGCTTTTTGAAAATTTGTCAGAAGCACACATTTTAAATGGATTTGAAAACCTGCTACATCTGATCAGCCTGATCAAATAACTCATTGTTCCACATAAAAAGTCAGACAGCGACAAACCACACAGACAAGCTAAATATCTTCAGATGTTTGACTGAAACAAAGCAGGATCTGTCCACTTCAAATCTATACAGAAAGCTGTGATTTCATGTAATCCATCTCAAGCACATCCGATGGAACAGATATGTTGCTATTTTAATCAGTCCAGCTGTCTGCACTATCACCATAACTGCTAAAATGTTTCTCATCCCAGAAAATGCAATCTAAGGCCTGTGTTTTACTCAAGCTTATTGCAGTTTACTCATGTTACAGATTGCGTATTTGAACCAAAATGGCAGTTCAGTACAGTGCCTGAACACCTCCTGTGTTGACACAAATGGACCACCGGAGCGGCTTCTGCCATTCTGCTAATGTGCTGCTGGCACTCGCACTGTCTATGTCGACAAGTTGTAAAGGAAAAGCTGTTTATGTCTGTTCTGAGAAGCCAAAATTGTGAGTTGGAGGAAGAGTAAAAAAAAAAAGACAGCTTCAGAGAGAAGTCGCTGTTTTCTTCCATTCTTCCATCTGCACACCAGGCAATTGGCCAGGTGTGGTGAATTGCAGAAGCAATTTTGATGTCAGAAAGGTTTAGGGGATGTGTGTTTCAGATGCTGTTTGACCATCCGACAAACACTGCATTTGAAGCAAACTAATACCTTAAAAGGGACAATTTCACTGCACGGTGAGAGCTAGGTGTTCTCTTCAAGAGCTCTTTTTGGTAATCTAAAAGAAACCTTGTACTTTTAGGATTAGGTCTGGAACCAGGGTGGAGAAGTAGTGGAAAAGGAAAACAGGAGAGCTGGTCTCAGAGAAATGTCATTATACAGATGGAGTGGAAATTCTACAAAAAAAAAAAAAAAAAAAAAAAGAAGACATTTTAACTTGCTTTTCACTCTGGATATGAAATTCAATTCAATTTTATTTATGTAGCGCAAATAAAACTGAGAAGGAAGGACATAGAATTCTAACATTTATGTTTGTAGTAAGTGCATAGACGCATTTGCTAATTTTCCATACGTTTTGTCCCTTCTTGTAGTACAAGACTCCTTTTCTTCTACAACATAGAGAAATCATGTATTTTATGATACTGAAGACTAAAGCTAAGAAACAACAAAAAGTTGACTATTAAAGGTTGGAAACACCAAACTGACATCAAACAACAATTGGTAACAACGGCGTCGCCTCAAATTGCCCGTGTCTTCACCAAAAAGTTGTACTTAAACATACCACAAAGTCTACAGCCAATGGTCAGCTGGCGTGAGTGCTTTACACCTGTATAAAAAGGAAAAACCAGCAGGTGACAGTCCGCAGTATTTGTCTTTCAAGAGAACAAACTGGAAGAGTGATTGTCAGCTGGGAAGCTAGGGAGCAAGGAAGAGCTACTGACCCATCAAGCTGTCCACAAGTTTATTCATTATGAATGACCACATTGTGGTTAACATACTTGTGTATTTAAATTCAGATAAGATATAGATGAAAAACAAGAAGAGAAGCCTCTGTGTGCCCCACATCTCTCTTATCTCATGTACTGGTTCGCTCAGCTGATTAGCCAATCGGTGTTATCTCTCTTGCACCAATTCAACCTTCTGAACCTTGGCTGAAAAGTTGATGGATGAGGGTCTGACTCGTGGCAACTGTGCAATAGACATAGTAAAAATGGCTGACCACCAGGTTGTATCACTGCTCTAACAACCATAACAAAAACCTGATGACGGCCTATACAGACTGGGTACACACACTTTTAATATGAATTAGTTCTCAATGACTTGATTAGTTGATACAATAAAGAGAAATATACATGATTCTATCAGTCTCCATTCTATTCTGATAAAATGCTGAAAATATCAGTTTTGGAAGCTACAAATATATTTTTATTTTTTTTATTTTACTTTGACTGTTACCATTAGAGGTTTTAATTCAGATGGGCTCATACACATAGACCACATTCACAGGTGCCACTTCACTGACTTTGTTAGTGTGATTAGTCATGGTACTGTAAACCGTGGCTAAAACATCTATAGGTGTCTTTATATAACAAAGCATAGATTTCAGTTTGTATCACTACGGTCTCTCTTCATTTCGTTTTAAAATTGCAGTTGAGAAGTGATGGCACATGGAGTCAACATTCAGGGAAAAACATAAACGTGAGCATTATATTTACAGAGAGTTTGTGCAAAAAAAGAGTTTGTGCCTTGGGGATTTTTATATTTTCACCTTCCATAAACATTACAATTAGGAACAGAGAGCTGCTCCATTCCACAGTTTTCCACAACTATATCAGATGAGACCTTGTAACATCCCATGTGACAACTATAAATTCATATTGCAAGCACATTTACACTCTGCGTGCAGTCTTCTCAAATCCCCACCAGTTCCAGTTATCAACCAGCATTATCATTACATGCAACTGCCGTCTGAAGAAACATCTGGGTGGGATTTTAAAATCTGATCAAAGGGAGGAAAAACACAGAACGAAATAGCAAAGGCTTAAGATGCTTTAGCTTTTCAAATTGTGCACTGAATATAAATTGGACAAAAAGACGATAATGTTGAAAATATAGTCCAAGACTGCCAGATTATTCTCTTACAGTTGCTCTGACAAAGCTGTAAGCATAAACATAACGGAGTTGGAGGGAGGACCATCGTGTCCTTTTTTGTGAGGCCTTCTTCTAGTTTCTCATCTGTCTTTCATCCATGTTCAATCTGTTGTTTGACTGAGAGTAAACATGGAAGACAAGGGGATGGGTGGAGGAGGAGGGAGTGAGGAGTTGTTAGTGGGCGGGTGTGTGCAGTGTGGGTCAAATGTGAAGTAAGAGAGGATTTGAAAGGGAGCAGTTGGAGAGAGCGTGGAGAGCGTTGTCATGCCTTAGCACTCAGTCTTGCTTATAACATATGATTAGATATGATTAAATGCGATTAGATTTGATCGCTCAATCAGGCTGCCAGAGTGCTGCTGTAATGAATTTGGAGCTCTGCCAGCCCATGTTTTTGTGAGTTGTGTGTGTATGTTTGGGTGTGTGTTGTATCCTAAGTCATTTAAAATGCATGCGCAAATCCCAATAAAGTAGTGTCTGAGTGAAAGTAGATTTGACCAAGAGACAAACATGGAGTACCTCTGGCTCCCCCATCCTCCCTGCTCTCCTGTCAAGAACTCATCAAGTATAGACGTTGAAACCTCCCATCCACAGCATGTGTGTGTGTTTGTGTATTACCCGCAATAAGATGTATGCTTTGGTAAATGTCAGACTCTGTTCTATGACCTTTCACAATCATTTCTTGCCATATATTGTAGCTCAAAGCATCTGTTATATTAATTTACCTGCATCTCTACCCATAATTGCACATGCATTTATGCACACCTACACATATACAGTACATGCATACACATCAAACCGCCCACTAAGAAGGGTCTGATGCACACACACGTGCGTGATTGTGTTTTACTTTTAGACATTAGCATTTCTGGTTTATTGCCTGATGTGTGCAAAAATGTCAGCTTTTTGAGAAGTGTGGTTTTAAACTGAACAGTAGGAGTTATCCTAAGCTCTCCAGCAAGTAGAGTTCCACAGAGGACAATACAACCCTTCGATTAATTCAAAGCCGAAGCATGACAATCATCAAAAATGAAAACAACATTCTAATTTCATTACACTAACAGTTTTTCGCTAATACCATTTCAATTTATCCAAATGTGGATGAAGCTTTTATCTGAATTGATTTGAAAATGTCATAACAGAGCTCCCTTTCCCTCTGACTCAGATATGGAACACATAGCTTGATCTTGTTTTCAGTCCTCTAGAATTGCGGGGGGGCTGGAGCCTGCCTCAGCTGGCATCAGACAAGAGGTGGGGTACAGGGTGGACAGGTCCCCGGTCTAGGGACAGATAATCATTCACACACACACCTACAGTCAATGTAGAATCACCAGTGAACCTAACAAACACACCTTTGGACGGTACTCGGAGAGAACCCACGCAGACACAGGGAGAACTGGTAAACTCCACCCAGAAAGGCCCCAGTCAACCTTAACTTAAACCCGGAAGGAATGCTTAGCTTAGCTCTTTTGGTTTAATTGTTTCTAATTTCAGAATTACTGTCACAGATTCCATGTTCATACAACTCATTGCATCACTGTCATTGTCATTTGTTGCAGCACTGCACTCCTCTGATGCAGTTCATATTGTCCTCCAGTCTCTGTGTATGGAACAAAAGGAGAGATTTTGGCAAATGCTGCACTGAAATAGTCTGAAGATTTTTTTGCCTTTCACATGTCCACTTTGACTTGTCCTCATTTTTACTCTTTCATCCAATTTTTCCTTGTACTTGTTTCACATGTGTAACATTAAATTGAAACCTCTTAACTGTAAACTCAATCTCCATGCCTTTCCTTCTGTTCCAGCACCACACCTCTTTCATCAGGGTGTAGTCTTTGTTGTTGTTGTTTTTTTTCTGCTTCTTTCTAATCACTCACATTGCTCTGACATTTTGAAGGGCACCTGTGATCAGCATAACTAAACGTAGATTCCCCTCCCTGTCTCTTTATCATCCTCAGACCGTCCCTCCACACACATATATGTATGTGTGTGTGTGTGTGTGTGTGTGTGTGTTTGTGTGTGTGTATATACACATATATATGACATTCTGACATTCTGCACAGCACCCTGCTCACTGAGATGGAAAATGGAGGGCAGTGGATAAGGTGTACTTACAGGTGGCTATCAATAGGACAATCAAATCAATTACTGTATCATTTGCTATAACTGTCAAATATTACAGAGCAGTGTTTTTTTCATTTCAGTTAGCGTGCTTTCCTGTTCAGCTGGTTCTTACCACAGTTTTTTTTAAACTGTAGGCAGAAAGATACACAGTGTTTAAAGTGTTCACGCCTGTCCTGGAAGAGCTACACTCAATTTGCTCTTCAGGAGAGCACTTAAGCTCAAGCATCCCCGCTGCTCGGCTGGTGCAAAACCCTGAGAAAAATAGTGGTCAGCGCAGAGGTGCAGCATAATGGGAGAGAAATCAGATCATAGAGAAGCAGGGCATGACTGCTGAACATGAAAATGTAGACCTGCTAATAAATGTAGGTAAAAACAAATTTTAGCCATTAATTCAGTCCATTCCCTGAACTACAGCAGTAATAAATCTGAGTTAATAGAGAGGGAGTCAGACATTTGGAGCATAACTCCAGGAGGACATCTTAGTGAAAAGTTTAATTAAATCTACATGGAAAGAGCTGTAGTTACCAGTATATGGTCAAATCAGCTCTGTATAATGTTGAGATAGCTCATATCAGCAGAAGTACATAATATTTGTACATTCTTTCCAAGATTTATTTTAGGCCACTTTTGGTGATGGTTTCACTTCTGTATAAAAGACAACTTGGCTTATGTGTACTGTATGCACTTGTATGTTGCATATGCCTTGGTTTTTCAAGCTGGAATAAAATATTTCCCACAGCTATTCCACCCTAGTCAGCACTCACACATGAATGGTGAAAGCATAATTGCAATTCCAGTTATATTTGTGCAAGACGCTCATGAATCCAGCATGTGGAAAAGGTCCTGCTGAAACGGATTTAAACCCCTGCGGAGCAGGCCAGTGAGGTATGGAATATTCTTAAAGTGACATGAATGGAAATGCAACTTCAAAGATATTTGATAAACAAAGACAAAGAAAGGATGAAGGGTTGGTGCAGCAAGGAAATAACAAGTAGTTAAATAGGACAGGTGGGAACAAATTAATTCCTAGCTTCCTTTTCTATTTAACTTGTGCGAGAAGGGCTTTCTTCTGAGGCAGGGCTGTTATCAGGCCATTCCGATTCACTCAAGTATATTATATCTGTTTAAAAAAATGCAGCCAAGTGTTGCTCTTGGATTTTGTTAGTCAACTCAAATTAATTTGTAGACACTGTTCCTGTATTATTACTGGAAGGCCAGACAGCGTGTAACTGCAAAAATTCATTTGACGTTGGCAATTTTCCTTCGTTTTGGCTGCGGTGCCAACTTGAAAGTCAGAAGTTTCACTTGAAATGGACTTTCTTGCAGTACTGGTACAACAAAGAGGTGCTAAGTGGAGCAAGAGCATGGATAGGAAAGCTGGATTCAGTGCTGCTAGTCTTGCTGACATTTTATCTCATTGGTCACTTGAAACATGAATATCATGCCACCTAAAAATTATTTTTCCCATAGAGCAGTTATATTAAAGAAGTCTGTAAAACCCATCAAACAGCAAACAAGGTCAAGCTTTATGTCATTTAACAGTTCATGTTTGTAACACCTCCCCAGCCACTGGAAAAGGAGTTTTATTTTCATAAAACCATCCCAATGTCTGGTCCCTAGCAGAAGCTAGAATGCCCCAGGCTAGCCCTTTGTTGTGGGGTGTGGACAACAAACACAGTGTCAAGAATTGTCCAGTCTCGAACTAAACGGATATGTTGACAATGGAAGTGTCCTGGAAGCAGATGACATAGACCGTGTATAAAAGATGGATGTCACTCATGGGTTTAGGATTGACAGGCTGAAGCCTTGACTTTTGCATTTGCCTGTAACTGTTTTTTATTTGTGAGCCTGAGATGTCCATATCTGGACGAAAGGGTGAAGCTCGGAGAGGATTTGACTCAGAAATATGAAATATCAATCAGGCACAACCCTAAACATAGCTGACAAGACAATCAGAGACGTAAGCAGGAAGTAAAGCTAGACATGAAACACCTAGGAAGAAACATTCCAGAATAAGCAGTAAAGCACACATAACACTAAATCCTCCTTATAATGGTATTAGCTAAATAATATTTTCTGATTACTGCACTTTTGAAAATAGTTCCATAGTTCTCTTAGTGAAACTATATTCCTGCCTCTCCCTTTGTCAGGTTGTGTTTTTGTTCTTGCATTCGTTAACTGCATTTCAATCGTATGTTCTTGCCTGTGACCTAGTGCTTCAAGATGTGTTCTAGTGCATCTCGTATGTCTCTTCCGCTCGTGTTTAACGTCTGGTATGATTGCCTGCTTTAGCACTGCAGTGCTTTCTCTTGATGCTTAAAAGTTTCATTTAAGTTCTTTTTGTTTCCTCCTCAGTGTTTGGGTGTTAGCGCCTTTTGTGAAACCTGAAATGTGACCCAGGGCCTCTTCCTCTTCTAACAATACTAATCAGCCTCATTGTCACTGTTACGAAAATAATTCCCTTAATAGCACATTGTATAAAACAACTTTGAAGTTATTTTTACAGGGAAGCAATCACAAGGATTTCTTTAAATTATTAAATCATGTATCAAAGTCATACAATTATTTGCACTTGAATCAATTTAAAATGTAACTGAACAAGTGGTTGATTACACTCAAATGTATTGAATGCAACACACAGAATCAGATTAGATTAACCAGGTAGCTGAGGACAAATTTTCTAAATTGGTCACATTAGATAATGACCTAGCTGAGGTAAAGAGTGTTCCAGGAGGATTAGTTTAAGGAGCTAATTGGAGCCTTTAGGGTAACTCTCATATTTCATACTTGCTGCATTGTATACAGAGCTGTCTAATGCTAATCTGCATTTCAAGAGGTTTAACCTTGATCTAACAGCAAGAGGATAGAGGGCAATGGCATTCCACTTGCAGACGATTAATGGCATCCTCCTTCATGCCTGCAGAGATTTATGTAAAATCAACAATTTACATGTTGTGACAGGCCCCTTGATGCATTCTGGAAAATCACTATCTGGCTGGATTCACCTTATGCATCTTTATCTTTGAATGACTAAGTCAATAGAAGATGTGATACGATTGGACTCTTTCTCTCTTTAATATTTAAATTAAGTGAATCACTGATGTGGATTGATTTTTGCCTGTCGCATGTCAGTCGCCCAAGACAGTAAGATCTAACAGGGGAAAAATGTAAGGAATGGATCAGTATGGCAGTCCAAGTACTTGTTACAGTAAAAGGCAGATAGAGGCATACAGACATAATGAAAACACACAGCATGTCTGGAGCGAGGCTTGTAGCGTTGCATTGGGTCTTGGTTGTTATTCCAACAGAGCTGGGTCTCCAGTAGCATCACAAACATACTGGAGACACATGCACTGTAGAATACAGCCAAACCATGAAGAAAGGCCCCACGAAGCACACATGCACACTTCATTTCCCACTCATTTACAGAAATACAATTTTCTGGTACACAACACAACACTGACTGTATATAAAGACCCTTGATGTCACCCATAGGTTTCCTGAAAAGCTGATATTAGTGGGTGTGTTTTCCATTATCTAAATATGTGAATGTCAGATTGTTTGGGGAGCAAACATGGATAACAATAGCTTTAAACCATGTCAGTGGTTTCCTGTGGAGCAGTTTGGTTGTAACCGGTGGGTTTGAGTTCCTCCTGTGTCTGTTTCCTCGCCTCCCCCTCACAGTCCAAAGACATGCTCGTTAGGTTAATTGGTGATTACGAGTTGGCCATAGGTGTGCATGCAAGAGTGAATGGTTGTTTGTCCCTCTGTGTTACCACGGACCTAGCTGCGGTGGACCCGCCTCTCGCCCAGTGACAACTGATATAGGTTTGAGTGCCCATGTGACTCTCTCTAGGACAAGCAGTTACAGAAAATGAATGAACAAATGAATGAACTGTAACATTATGTATAAATACTAGTGTTGTCAAACGATAAAAAAAAAAATCAGATTAATCTCAGGGTTACTGTGAATTAATTTCAATGAATCGCAATTAAATATTCATTTTTAATTGATATTAATTGCATTTAATTTTTCACACACAGACTCATGAAAGAAGCAAATATATCTGCACTTAACATGTTTATTAAATACCTTCAACAAGGTTCAACAAAACAACTTGAAACAACTTGACAGCTTTTATCTCTATGTTTAAACAAACATTTCTCCACTTTAATGTGTCTGTGTTCCTCCTCTTTAAGCAGCTTCTAAAACAAACTAACTTGCAGACGCTGTCTGAGAGGAGAGCTGACCACTTCTTATTTATAATGTTGCCTTCAACTGAGAACAGTTGCTCACACAGAACAGTGGTTGCAGGAGAGATGAGATATTTGCAAGCCAGCATTGCCAGCTTGTCTTTGTTTTGTTTTGTCGCAAGCTGAGCTGGAAGTGCTTCCTTAAAAAAGGAAACTGCTTCCTGCAGAGTGTACATAATGCTTTATGTCGGTCGACTGTTCTGTCTTGTTTTTTTTTATTTATTTATTTTTTTTATTATTTTTTATTTTTTGTACGTTCCCATGGAGAGGGACAGCATGCTGTTTACTGTCTTCCATCTTTACCGGTTGGTTCTTCTGCTGCCTGCCACTACCGGATCAACTGCACATTTCTGCATATGCGACAGTACTTGGACAAACGAAATGCGTTACCAGAGACACTAACTGTGTTTTAATCAGATTAATCACAATAATGGACTAATCCATGTTAATTTTGACAGCCCTAATACTAATAAATACTAAAAATTACTTCAGTATAAGGTTGTTTATTTCAGTTTAACATGGACGTCTATACTTAAGGCCTCATGTAACCATTTTAGTTTTTAGCACTCCCACACTGGTTTTATTTTTCAGTATGGGAGGGTACCACTTGGTATATGCATGCATACACATACAAACACACACAGACAGGAGGACCAGAATTGGAAAATAATAAAGTGATGCTGCCATGGCAATGATAAGTCTGACCTATAACGGTAAGGAGAGACAGGTGCATCACAATGCTGCCACTTAATTAAGTGCACTGTGTGTGTGTGTGTGTGTGTGTGTGTGTGTGTGTGTGTGTGTGTGTGTGTGTGTGTGTGTGCAAGAAAGAGAGAGTGTGAAATTGATTAAACACAGAACAGCCTACAGACCATAATTCATAAATATTTCCCCAGCATGACTCAAGGGAAGTGGGTGATAGACAGGTAGAGTGAGGAACAGAAATTCAGACCTGAAAGAACAAGCAGAAAGGCAGTAACGGACAGACTAAACAGGGAAACTCAATCCCATAAAGACACAAAACTGCTCACTAATGAAATTCTCACATTGCTCAGAGGAGAGAAAAGAGAGTTTGAAGCGTTGGATAGAGCGCACATTTAGTCTGTGCTTTCTACTCTGAGATATCACAAATCTACAATGAAACTCAGCCATTAATATTACACTCTCTTTCTACTATCAGTGAGACTTTAAGTCTTAATTAAAGTACACGGCCAAATTTTGTAGGAGCTCGTCTATAACAAATATCCAGCAGGACTCATTTGGATCAGACCCAGATGCTATAAAACTTGAAAATAATATTCTGGCAACAATGAATGTCTGGCAGTTTTCCCCTTGGTCAGTCCACGGGTGGTTTAGCTCCTCCAGAGACAACAGAAGGCAGCTGTTTTCATCAGGTCTCATCAATACTGCATTTTAATTAAATAAGAAAGAAATAATTACAAAAATGGACTTTAGGTTTATTCATAAGGTTATTATAGCTGCAGGCTTTGTAAAAATGCGCAACAGTTCATCTTCAATTATCACAGTATAAACACATTATTGTTGGTATTCTTATAAACATACCAATGTATCAGGGTCCTTTATTATTTTTTTCTCAATATTTCCATTTTTGTGCTGGGGTATGGTTGCCCAAAATAACCAAAATATACATATGTGAAACATGCATTAAGGTTGTTTGTTGCTACAAATAGATCAGGTGTTGCCACCACTGACTAACGGTTGTTTAAAGTTTAATAAGGTAAGATAAGAATAGGGATGTTGTCTTTCCAACAAGAAAACCAAGTGATCCCTTTACTAGTATCTGAATTTGTGTCTGAGCTTGTCTTAAACTAATTAAAGGACAATTCATTGTCAGCGTTTGAACACATTTTTTAATACTCTTTAACTAGCAATTACTGAGAAAATATATTCTTGTCAGTAATCACATTCAGCGTGTAGGCTGGAAAAAGTGTGTGAAACCCAAAGTTAATGATGACAGCTAGAGCTAATTGGAGTCAGAGGTTAGCAAACCCAGAAGCAAGAATAAGATATTTATATTGAAAATGCGAAGGCTCTGCTGATATGAACCATGCCTCATAAAGATAGTGATTTCAGAAGACTTACCATCAATAATTACTGATTTTCATGGACTGGAAATGGTTTCAAAGTGTTCTCAAAGTAGATAATTATCAGTTCAAAGTAAACTGTGCGTAGATAGAGACAATTTAGTGCTGTGTTTACTCACCCTAGAAATAGGCTCTGCGCTCACGCCAACAACACAACACAGAATGCTCAATGAAATAAAGGCAATTAGGCCAAAACAACAGCAAAATGTTTAAAGGAATCGTTGGCGCTGGATTACAGTTCCATAGATCATATTACAGCCTATCACAATTTTGTCATGGCGGTTAGCTGGACACAAAAACCACAGAGAAGAATAGGAGGCTACCTTCATTAAAATTTCATCTGTGACAGTTGTGTTGTTGGGGGACACTCAGAGTGAAAAAAAACAGAGAAACCTGTGATTAAACACTTTAAGACAAAAGGAATGGAAGGAGTTGAAAATGCTTGTTTGTGTGTTCACAAAGTAGCATTTAGCTAGCACCCACTAGAAAGTTAGCTTTACGTTAGAAATAGTTTGTTGATACATCGATAGCAATTTTCACTTACTTCATATTTAGCTAAACATTTTGCTTTACATTACCCTCTTAGCCTTTAGCCTATATATTCTAACTATCGTATATATATCTTGTATGTAGTTAACTATATATGTGTTATCTGGTCCTGGTCCAATCTGGTCCTGTCATTTCTTTTAAGAAGCACTTGGCCCTAGAGAGTAAGTGATTGGACATATTCAGATAATAATAACTCGCTTTCTTCCATTGTTGTCTAAAAAAAAACAGGCCTACACAAACAGCTAGTTGCAGTTAGGTAATGTTCTGGTGGATTGTTTTGCCTTCAGCTAAGCTCCGCCCCCTGAAAGATGACATCCTGTTTACTGACACTAAAGGGCTCTTCATGCAAATCATGGTCAATGTTGGCAAAGTGCATGGTATCCATGGCAGGACCCTGCAGAGGAAACCAGTGTTGTTCAAATACAGAACATTATCACTCGCCTTGTCTACACATTCATAGTTCACAAAATAAACAGTACTGGAGAAATGTCTAGTAGACTAATGAAGTAAGAAAGAATTGTTTGAGAAGCGTACACAAAATATGGTGTTTGTATTGTATACGAGTCTAAAAATATCACCCCAATTGTGAAGGCTGAAGACTACACTGAAGACTATTGTGATTTAGTAATATAGTAGTTTTTGTTCGTGAAGTTATTTCTGAGGAAAATGTTTTCACTGGCCTGATTTCTCCATTATGGCTTTGCATTTCCAAGCATTTTGTGTACACAAAGCCCCATGTCATATTTTTTTTAATAACTGTGCTGAATATTATTGCAGTTTGTGTGTTATTAGCTTAAGCAAAATGTGTCTGTGTGCACAAGATGGAGATCAGTTACACTGTATGACTCGTGTAGAAAGTAATTACATTGGGTTCATGCATATTTTTGTGTGGATTGAAGTGAAATAAAATGGCAATTGAGTTGGATTGGAAGTACAATAATTCAACAGGCCACTACCTTAGAAGTCAGTTCTACTTTTTTGCTTTTTTCCATCCATCTTTCTGTCTTTTGTAGTTATTTCAATCACTTTTGTCAAAATGTTGCTTAATTGACTGGCTGTTTAATCCTCAGATTTCTGTTATCACTGCTTAACATTCTTGTTGATGAGAAATTAATAACTGTGTGCTGCCTGCTTTGTTCTGCGTGCAGCTGTTTATTCTAGTTCAAGTTTGAGTGAGTAAAATGAATGAGTTCCACTGGTGTGTGTGTGCCTCATATCTCCTAATGTTTCAGGTTGTGACTGAGTGGCATCAGCATCCTTTCCTGCTGTGAGACTCTCCGTCATCGCCTCTGGAGGTAGTTGCTGTCCGTGGTTATTGTGGCAGCACTAATGTTCCCTCATCGGGTGTCATTCCTACAATTACAATGATGACAGCAACGACAACACGAAATAAGCTTCATGAAATCTGATCGTTTTACCAAAGTGTTTGTTTCAAAGCATGTTTTTGTTTTCTTTGTTACGGAGTTTTTAGAGTTTTTGTGTCCTGTCTAACTCTTTATAACACCTGTTAGTTTTATGTCTATATTTTGATATAACCGTATACTCTGGAATAATCTGCCAGCCTCAGCTCTGAGATTGTTCCTAACACAGCCTCAGCACGGATGCAGCACGAAATGCTAAGCACCTTGTCTAATTTGAATGGCCCTGATTGTCATCATTTCTCACTGAGGCACTGGCCTCCTCTGAAATGTCAATAACTGCCAATCAGGGATGTCTAAATATCATGGGCAAACAAAAACTACCTTTGTCCAAATGCACTAAATGTGTTGTGTGTGATAGCACCTTTGCTGGCGACAATGACACCTAAGCTGTGCTGCAGTGAAGAGCTATTCCAAGCTGTAAGGCAGGAAAAAGGGACATTGTTGGAAGTAGACAGGTATAAACCTCTAGTTTTGTCTCACTCTCTCTCTGTTTGGGAGGCCACAATAATGGTTTCCCTTTCTTTTCATCTGGTTCACACCTTTCACTCATCTGCATCTGATTCATACACTCTCTCTCTGCCGCCATGTTTGCCCTATTGCTTTGCATATTCTCACTATTCAGTTTCCACGCCCACCCTTTTCCTCTGTCTCTTTGTCACCTGCCTGTTTCTCCATTTGTCCCTTACATCCCATTATGACTCTCTCTTTCTTCCTGTCTCTCCGCTGCAGGTGTTTGACAGTCACACTGTCGTCATATGGCTGTTGTTCTATTTTAATCTGACTCTCCTGTTCAGGAACAGGCACCCACATGCTCTAGCCCTTCTCCTGGCTCCACTTCTTCTCTTCTCTTTGTGTCTCTCCTCTCCAGCATGGTTGGTTATCCTGTTCAAACATCCATCCATCCATCCATCTATCTATCTATCTATCTATCTATCTATCTATCTATCTATCTATCTATCTATCTATCTATCTATCTATCTATCTATCTATCTATCTATCTATCTATCTATCTATAGATGACAACTGTTGCTGCATAGAAACCTGCAGGCATAGTCAAAAACCAAATTACCATGGATACAGGCGCATAGTTACCATCAAGTTCACAATGCAGCACTTTACTGTGACACTAGACTGTGGTTCTTTATGTGTCTCTAACCTCTGGCTCCATTGGTTTGTTATCAGGAACACCTCAAAAGATATGTTGCTCTAATACTTAATACTTACTTACTTAATACTACTTAATATTTTATAAATGATATAATAATTGCCAACGGTTCCTGTAAAATAAAATCTATTTAATTTAACGTGACAATGCTCAAAACAAATGGTAAACGGTCTTGCTCTTATATAGTGCTTTTCTACCTACTCAAAGGTACTCAAAGCGCTTTTACAGTCAGAGACACATCCACCCATTCGCTCACACAAGCACACATACATTCACACACCAGTGTTAGTTGCACTGGGAGCGACTGGGGGTTCAGTGTCTTGCTCAAGGACACTTGGGCATATGGGACACTCGGGGGATCGAACCGCTAAAACGAACTAAGTGGTCTTTGTGCATAAGCATTATCCTTGTTGTTGTCCTTTGTTAATGTGTTAGAGGCATGAAAAGTGCAGATAAACTATGCAGTACTGCAGACTGCAGTGTCACATCAAAACTAATTTACCTAATTGTGGAGCATGGACAAATACTAAATAGTCCTTTATTCTTCATATGTTGAATAATAAGCTACCTTTTGGTAAATGTAATATTTTGATCATCATCTGATGAATACAGCCTATATTCATCCTGTATTTTGTATCAAAATAATTAAGTAAACCTAGAACTTCACCAATGCTGCTGAAGTTTCCAAAACAATAATTTGCATTGCTTTTGTTTCACATTTGGCGCCAAACATTTTCAGCTTTTGTATTTCCTCCAGCCTGCATGAGCCGGATTTACAGAAACTAGTAGCAGAAGCACTCGTGTTTGAAAATAGGTTCAGGGTTGGAATATGTGAGCGCCTGAGCTTCAGACTGAATCTGTCTTACGTCACATCACTCATTGGGGCCTGCAGGGCTTCAAAGCCTCGAGAAGACACCCATGGGATTTAGCTGGCAACAAGTAAACGAGTCTCTTCTGAATCACGTTTTAACTGTGAAGTGAAGTGACTACATGTAAAACACATTTACTAAGAAATAAATGACCTGGTGAAAAGTGAGTGTTGAATATGAATATGATGCTTTCAGGTGGTAACACAAACTGATGTCATATTTTTTAAACAAATTTCCAGTTTCAAAGCCGTTACTGTGTAGCTGCTTAATACAACCAAAATGCAGCCACTGGCATACGGAATTACACATTAACCTGCCAGCCACATAATTACAGTTCTCCATGCTACAGAGAAAATTGGCGTAAAATCTACCTCGTTATACTTTTGGTGAATTTTAGCAATTAACAATGTCTTTGTTTACAAGTACTTTATTTTCAGCCTGGTTATTTGCTCT
Source organism: Mugil cephalus (assembly GCF_022458985.1). NCBI lineage: Eukaryota > Metazoa > Chordata > Actinopteri > Mugiliformes > Mugilidae > Mugil > Mugil cephalus. Next base: position 26,408,356 of record NC_061778.1, read on the forward strand.
CAGCCAAATCTCTAGAAGCTCTCCATAATGACTGCCAGGAGATCTGTGACGCAACTGTAAATACTCCCTCTCTCCACATCATCTTTCACAATTACTAACAACTCCAAGAACTCCAAGTGGTCTTTCTTTGGACGAGAAACAGGAAGTCAGGAATACCTACACACACATTTAGAGAGAGAGAGTGAGCGGAAAGAGGGTGTATTCTCTTCTCTGGTCATGTTCCCATAGTTGTTATTTTAGCCATGGAGCCTTTCACCCGACTCCAACCTTCTGTTTAGCAAGTCAGTGTGTGAAAGGGTCCGTGCTTGTGTGTGTGAGATGCCACTTCAAAGTGTACACCTGGGCCAGCTATTGCACATGAATGCAGCAAATTAAAAATGAAAATGTATTAAACTGAATTCTAAACGTGGCGCGATTAGTTCACCCAAACACACAGGTGCAAGCTCACAAATACAATTTTAATGAGTGAATAGCAAAAACATGAAATGAGACACAACTCCATGTGTACTTTTTTATTCAAAGAACACACACACAGTAAATACAACTAACACAAGCACACACAGGTGCTGTCCTTTGAGTCTAATGAGTAATTCAATTTAACAAATCTAAATGGTTTGCTCTGGTGTATTGCACTCCTAAGAAGATTTAGAGGCTGTGTGTGGGTGTGTGTGCGCGCGTGCCTTATACCATTGTTTAGGCGTAGAATAAATTTCCTGTTAAAAATTCCAGGATGGACTCCACTCTGGGACCTTCCCTGTTTATCTGAGTGTATGTGTTCCTGAACACACATACGCACAGTTACACACAACAATACAATACTTCAACCTCCTCATGTCACCTCTAAGTGCCCTTGACATTTCACTCACCTCCCCTTTTCCTTTCTTCATCCCTCACCTCTTTCCTTCCAAACCTCCCTGTAAATCTCTTCTTCATCTGGGTCATTCTAGGCCCTTTTACACACTTTCCTCCTTTTCCATGACCCCCTTTCCTCTTCTGAGTATTTCCCCTCTAAACAAGAGCCACCTTGAACTACATGTGAGTATGTGTGTGAGGAGACACTAGTGGAGACACCAAGAGTGCTCACAGTCTTCATCTGAGAGATACAATAAAGTCACAGTTACAATACTCAAGTCTGTATTGCTATATGAAATATGAAAAAGCTGTGGTGCCTTAGAAAAATAAATCTTTTTCCTGTCTATAAGCTGTACATCTTGTCTCCTGAAGGCTGAAAGTAGGAGGATTTGAGATACCACTGGTTTTATGATGAAATCAGGTGTGAATATGTCAGAAAGGTGAGAATGGCTAAGTAGTAAACTGGGGCGCTGCCTCTGAAGGCACATGGACGATCATGTTCCCATCCAGCTTGGAAACTTTACCACTTTAAATTGAACAGTGAAAAGGATCAATTCGATAAAAGAGGAGAAGGATTTTATATCAGAAGCAGCGTATTTATTCCTGATGCCTATAAACTGCATTTTCATTTTAGGTTTGACATTGTGTATCTGTGCTGCAGATAACATGGGGTTTCATGGGATTTTCCCCCCAAAATCTTAACATCCACTAGTCTCTTCCATTTGTGACTAGGATATTCTTCACATGAAATTTCCCATAAAAACATAAAATAGCACACCTCCTAACTCCCTGAGGATCAAGTCCCAAGTCATTTGGCAGAAAATTAAGCTGCATGTATGTTTCACTTGTGATCATGACTAGTAACTAGTAGTAAGTTACTGACTAGTAACTAGTGACCTAGTATTTCTAATTATAATTAGAATTAGCATTAGAAAACCTTTTTTTGGCCCACAATGGGGAAAGTGCAGTTTGCAACAGTGTGCAAAGGGGCAGAAAAATAACAAGAATAAAGAGAGGACTTTATAAAACACAATTGAATAAAAAATACAAGTATTGGTATATATATGAATGTTCATTATGGAGTCTAACAGCAGCAGGAAGGAAAGACCTTCTGAATCTCTCCTTCACCCGGCAAGGGTGAAGAAGTCTGTCACTGAACCCTACAGGGGGTGGGACTCATTGTCCGACGTGGATGACAGTTTTAAGTTGTAAACACAATGCTGACAAATTTTCATTTTCATACAATTAAAGTTTCAAGTTCATACAATACACTTTTTCCAGTGGGTGTGTATAATATGTGTAATTATCATTCATTTTTCTGATTGATCACTCTTTAGCTTTTAGGTTTGTTTGTTTTTTTTTTTTTTTCCATCAGCTCCTAAGTTCCCCAGTTAATTCATAACATTGACTGTCTGCTAGTTGGTGATAAGTGTTCAGATGGCATTTAGCTGCGAAGGTGTTGGCAACACCTACAAGGAAGCAGATTATATATGTATGTGTGTTTATGTGTATATATATATATAAGAAACTTATATATGTGTGTGTGTGTGTGTGTGTGTGTGTGTGTGTGTGTGTGTGTATATATATAACTTATATATGTGTGTGTGTGTGTGTGTGTGTGTGTGTGTTTATGTATATACAGTATATATATGTATGTATATGTGTGTGTGAGTGTGTGTATGTATATACAGTACAAATATATATGTATAAGCCAAATTATTACTTAAAATGTTGTTTTTAAGAATCTTCTATGTCCACATCTCATATAACACCTTAGCCCCAAATAGTGTGTCATGTCAGTATTTACTAGAAATAGACAAAATACTGAAAACATAAGTAGCTACAGAGATGCAATGAACCACAGAATCTCATTTAACAGCACTCCTGGCACTGGCAGCACTTACGCACACTGTATGTCAGATGAAATACACCGTGCAACGTTTCACTTGGCAAAGAGTATGATTCAGGAAAATAATTATAACCCCGATAGCATGAACATAATATGGAACAAGCCCAGAAACAGTAATTACAAGCTGGCAAGATGGCTCTATTAATTGAACTGAGCTAATTTGTTATAACTCTGCTGTTGGATACTTAAACAATGTCTGTGACATCTGAGAAGACTGAGGATTTAAAGAAAAATAAATTAACTTTATTCTCTCCTTTAGAGTTATTGAATTCTCAAGGGTGGGGGGTCTTAGTAATTTTCCCCTCTTAACAGAGTCATGTTTACCCTGCATTGTTTTCATTGTAAAGAGCTCACACTCATCTCAGTGACTCTAATCATTTCAAGCAAGCAAGTATTAAAGTGAGCAGCACATTGGTTCGAATAATCTGTGTATTAAGGTAGATTTTAATTCCATGCCAAGGTTTAAGACAAAAACAAACTGCCTGTAGGGGAGAATATGTTTGGCTCTCTGTGTTTTCACCCAGACATGGACAAGAAACCTGTCAGTGTTTTTTTATTTTTTTTATTCATGCTTTTATCTCATCATGTCAGGTCACTGGTATTGGCTTGTTCATCTGCCTGAGCCAGTCAACAATGACCTGGCTGCAGCTGCTGCAGGATTTTGCTGCCAGGCTTTTCACAAACACTCTCACAGGTCTCACACCATCCTGTGACTGTGCTCTTTTTAGTGGCTCTCAGAGAAGAACAGAATTTATTTCTAAACCGTTTTCATTTCACACAAGGTAACATGGTCAGGAGGACATTACTTTCACTGAGTTATCGAGTCCTCAGGTGGCCTGAAGGGTAAAGTCCAGCATTTAAATTAGGTTGTCAGAATGACTGTCTTTGTAGCTGCAGTTCACAAATCTGAAAAAAATCTTCTCATGATGACCTTATTTGTATCATAACAAAATTGATGCCACACAGATCACATGTTTACTAAGATTACTAAAATTGCACAGATGTTGCATAGTTGAAACTGAAGGTTAAGTTCATTATTCATGTCATTATAATATTTTTGTGCAAATCTGATATGAACTGATTAATGTTAAAACTGTCATTCACCAGCTGCTTTTAGAGGTGAAAGGATGAATTGTTGGCAATAATTACACAAAATTTGTTAATTACTTTCATTAAACCTTTGTCCTTTATAGATCATTATGTTTTTCACTCTGAGTGTAGATACTAACACCAATTAGTAATGACAACAATGTTACCAATCTCTTTTAGAAAATGAGGAGCAAGAGGAGTTAAAAAGGATCCCTCCTTTTTAACTCCTCTTGCTCCGCACAGAACTGAAGGAAGTCAAAAAAGGAGAACAGGGTAGTGGCAGGTGAGGGCGTGGAAGGAGAAGATGTGATGAAGATATGTGAAGAGGAAGAGGAGGACACAGCGAGACCTATTTCTAATGAGGCTAACTGTGCGCTGACAATGGGGCACCAGACACTCAATCAATACCTGCCCTTGAGGTTACACACACAAGAAAGGATGCAGGCATGCACACACACACACACACACACACACACACATCCTGACTGTGTGTAGCTACTGCCTGAGGCCATAATTCTGACTAAAGGATTCCTGCCACAGACACACAGACAGAGCAGACTGGACAGGAAGCCTGCTGTGGCCAAACATAAATGAGTGATAAAACACCCACTTACGTGTGCACACGTACAAAGACACACAAACACATGCCCCAAACACAAGGTCAGATAACATATGACCTGCCAATGATGCAATATAGAGCAGGAATAGTTTATGTGAAGACACTGTATTGCTAGGAGCTTGAGGAAAGAGCTACAGGAACTGAACCAGGGAAGAAAATTGTGCATTTGCTTAACTGCATCATAATGAGGAAGTTGCGTATCTGCTGTTTGGTTCAGTTTGAATAGAAGTTAAGCCAAGCTTGACAAACTGTAAATCTGACATTTAAATGTGTTCTGCTGACTAAAGAGAAAAACCTAATGAAAATTAACTCAATGAAGCAGTCTACAGATGAGTTTTAGAAAAACACACACAAGCACGCACACACACACAAATTCAGCAACGAAACCCCTGGTGACTTCCACTTAGCTGATTGGACTCAACGTGATTGATAGGGGGTCTAGTGATGGATGGCAACTACTTCACAACAGCACACAATCACAGATGCACACTTACTCACATGGGAGATGCAAACCGAGTAAAAGAGTAAAAACTAATATTAATACGTCTTGTATCTTGCCCAAGGCTGCCTTATCAGTGGTGTGCAGAAGTCTACTTTGAATTTCAAAATAACTACATCTCTCCTGTGTATATATATGTATGTATGTGTGCGTTTGTGTGATATTGTGTTAAAAGCATGCTGAACTGAGGGAAGCAATACGCTTGTCGCAATTGAACAGCGGGTTGCCAACATCAACACAAACACACTGCCGACTAATGTAAAACATAGGCTCACATGCTATTCAAACAAGTCAAAATATATTTTACATCATAAAGGCTGGAAATCTGCCGATTTCAGCCAGATTATTAGGCTGCTGTAATTGCATTTTAGCATTTTTGGCAGAGGTGACAAAGAATGCACCCTTTCTGCTGCTAGTAAATAACCATATCATTGCAGTGAGAACATGATACTGAACATATCTCTGCGTGTTGAATTTTGACCACAAAAACTGTACTACAATGTATTACACCTGCCTCTTTCTCTCCCCATTGGTGTGTATATATGTGTGTGGTCATTTGTGAGTTTGCTCAGTGGGCAATGTCAAAAGCAAAGATCATAGTCAGACTATTAATTCCCTTCCACAAACATACTCACATATTCTCAAGGTCAGCCATTTGAACCCTGTTATTATAGCCATGGTACTTAACAGCATTAATGCCAACTTAGTGTGTGTGTGTCTTGCCCCCAATGTTTGGACTATATATATTCTCTGCAGGGTGAGGTGGATGTGTTTGAAGAGCGACTGCACAGCAGATTAAACGTTTCTGCCAAAGATGTGTATTATGCGTACGCTTGTGTGTCTCTGAATACATATGAGAGAAGTTGGTTACTGCAGACACACACAAATGCACACATGCATAAATTGAAACAACTCTTGTGGAAAAGTCGGGAAGTGACAGAAAATGAAAGCAATCTGTGAAATGTGTGTTTTATGTCTGAATGAAACAGTACGCCGCAATGCAGATACCACATAACATATGCAGTACCAAAAAAGATATGCACATACCGTAGCAAAGCAGAATGACCTGATCTGAATCTTAACCTCAACTGTGATCAATTCACAAATAAGAGTGATAAAACCCAATAGCGCAGACACAGAGGTAACTTAAGAAAGATTGAAAGGAAAGTGGGAGGGCACAGCAAGAGACAGACAGGCATACGTAGGAGATGAAAAGACAAAAGAGAAGCAGGTGGAGAGATTAGGAGACATGAAACAACAGACAAGGTGAAAATAGATGGGAATGAAGTGATTGACAGATGGCAGACAGTGGCAGAGGAAAAAAATAAAAGAGGAGGGACTGGGTAGGTGAAGGGGAGAGAGAGAAGAAGAGGACATACTATGTGTGCATCAGTGAAGTTAAAAAGACTGATGAGGGAAGCAGAGGGACTGACAGCCAGATGGGATTAGAATATATGGCTGGTTCAGGTGGATCAGATTGGGGTGGACAGGTTAAAGGGATGACACGAAAAAGAGAAACAAAGAAGGAAAGATTTTTTAACGTGGTAAATAAGAGAAAAAACAAGTAAAGACGGTGAGACAGCATAATGACATCCGCTGACACCACCACAAGTAATGTAATTTCAGGCAGCGTAAGCAGTAACCTGGCATTAACAGACACATGGTCAAATGATTTCTAGAGAGTGGAATCAACTGACGCAGAATAAAATGCTTTTGGACACAGTTGGATAGACCTAGAACCTATCATAGAAACAAAACAAGTGCTTCAGTGGTGCTGCTTTGTACAATCATCACATCAAACAAGTGCCATATCAGATAAGTGAATGTGATTGGCTCTGTACAGATGAGGACGACTGGAAATCAGACCAAATAAAATAAGCACTCAGATTTGTCTGGTTCTATGATTACATGTACTTGAGGAGGAAGACTACAAGTTTTAGAAAGAAGTTAGTTTGCCAGACCTCTATGGTTGGCTCTACATCTTTCATTATTTAGTCTAAATTTTGCACTGTAGTCTGATGATGTTGTAGGAGTGCAATCCTAAACTGGTACCAAACTCTTTTGTCCATGGTGTCATTATTATGTTCAATTGCATATCAGAAGGCAGTGTACACTGCACACGCCATAAAAATAGTGATGATAAGCAGCCTATGGTGTAATATAATTAACCTAACGAGCGTTGCTTAAATTCGTAAGGAATCAAAACATAACTGCTTTACATAGTTCCCCCCACAGCTGCCTCTGGAGCCTTATCTTACTAATAACACCAAAATGTCTACACATCTGACTGCAGGAATTGCTACTCATACTTGCTGTCACAGCTGGGTGTAAAAGTCAACACAGACATAATTTACATAATTCTCCTCTACAGGCGTCTGTAAGGAGATGCTTATAATAGCTGTTATTAAGTAAAATAAGTCTTGTTGATAAAGACTGAGACAAAAAGAATTAAAAATGCATATGCATGCGTGTGTTGGAGCATCTCTCCACCAGTCCAGCTGGTACATGACAGCGCTGCCATGGCAACAGGGAAAGCCATCACAGCCAAAATGTCTGTTAGAAGACTTGCAGATATGATTGTCCTTCTGGCTAGCCCTTGTTTATAGTCTATCCATCTCTCTGTTCATCTGTTTATTTCTGTCTGTGTGAGAATCTATTAATCTGATGTCTATTAATCTGCCCATCTGTTGATCTGTCTATCTTTCTCAATCAGTCTTCCTCTTCATCAGAGTATTGATCCAATCCTCCTCCTGTTGCTCTATCAATCGTCCTGTTCATCTATCTATCTATCTATCTATCTATCTATCTATCTATCTATCTATCTATCTATCTATCTATCTATCTATCTATCTATCTATCTATCTATCTATCTATCTATACTAGGTGACAACTGTTGCTGCATAGAAACGAACAGGCATAGTCAGAAACCCAATTACCATGGATACAGAAGCATAGTTACCATCTTCCAAGGAGAGCATTCATTCTTTAAATATCAGCTGTAAACCTAACTAAGCGGTCTTCATGCCTGAATATCAACCTAACCATTCATTGAACATATCCATATCTATATCAGTAGTATCAGTAGTTTCTTACCTTCAAAGGGAACATCCAAAAGAATCAGTGAGATGGGGAAAGACATAAAAAGAAGAAAGAGAAAGAGAAAAAATATTATTATGAAGGAACATACAGGAACATTTAATCACCAGCTTTTATTTTCTGTCAGTATGTTTCAGCACCTTCTTCATGAGACCAAAGCAGTACCTGTAATTGAAGTGATCTGGTCAAAAATGTCTTAAAAATTATTCTTTATTACCATCATTCAATTCTAAGTCAGGACAGTGGTTAAAAATTCTTTTGTTAGTACGATACTGTGGTCAAAATAAAGGTCAGAGTTCACAGAGCGGTGCTGATCAACAGGTCATCATGTCATCACACACACTTCCACAGGGGAGGGAACGCCACCCATTTCCCTTTGACCTGAAGGCACACACACATGCCTGTGTGCACTGTATAAACACACAAACACTGTGTATAAACAGCTGTGTAGATAATTATGCTCTGTGTGTGAATATGTGATTAGGTAGTAATTATCATTATCAAGCCCAACGTGGGCGCATAATTCTTAAAAAACACAGCTCTCAGTCAGCTTGGAGTGTGTGTGTGTGTGTGTGTGTGTGTGTGTGTGTATGTGTGTGTGTGTGTGTGTATGTGTGTGTGTGTGGGCGTAATCAGTGCTATATATGTTTGTAAGTTCTTGAATGTGTAATGTGCGTACACATACGGTTGCGTTGATGTGCAGTTCTTTACAATGCTGTGAATATTTGTGTGTCTGTGTATCACTTCTCATACTTGGTTTTGAATGTCTTACTTCAGCTTCATCATCTAAAGCTGGTTGTGTGTGTGTGTGTGTGTGTGTGTGTGTGTGTGTGTGTGTGTGTGTGTTTTGTGTGTGTGTGTGTGTGTGTGTGTGTGTGTGTGTGTGTGTGCATGCATATACTCTACAGAAAACTCAATATGGCAGGGTCAGCTCTGCAGAAAATGGTCCATTGAGCAGCAATTGCATTCTGCTGCCAAGGACTCTCTGCTTGACTCTTGCCTTTTCTATGGAGCTTTACGTAAAAGCGCTGAGCCCACACAGAAACACAAACACATCACATGCACATACACGCACACACAAAACAGATACACACTTGTGGAACAGAGGATAAAGGAAGAGACTGCGAGCAAGAGTGGAGGAGGTGTGACTAATCTTCTCTTCCTCTGTTTGGAAAGACTGGAGGAGATGAGCGAGGGCTGTAAAATCATTTTGACAGGGAGGATTAAGACACAATCGTGCAGACGCACAAACACACACACGCGCGCGCTCTCTCTTTCTTACATCCAGACAGGCTAATATCACTGACACTGATACACACTAGCACACGCATCTGAACGAAAACAGGTACACTTGGCTTTCACACGTGCAGCTAGCTAAACTCTGTCCGATTGTCTTACATACGTCTCGCATATAACACACCCATACACATATATGAATGTAAGTTCCTACGCAAACTACACAAAAGGGCCCTCTACACCTGGAAATCACACATCTCCTCTAAGATGTCTTGATCAGATGCTACAGGATTATATTTACATCTACCATGAGAATCCGATTTTTCTTTCCCTTATGATGCAGATTGTCACACCATCTTCTCTTCCTCTTGTTCTAATAACATCCTTACAGACTCTATGTCATTCCATTTTTAATGTTTTCACATCTAGTCTGGCACAAGATCAGAATAATGTTTTTCACACAGACGTGGGTGAGTTGAAAACTCATGTTGAACCAGTTTAAGTGAATAAGTTTAAAGGCAGAATCAAATTACGCATAATGGCCTCGATATTGGGCGCTTTTTGGGTCGACAACAGCTCTTTGAGCCCAAACTGCTGAAGCTGCATGCAGCCCTGAATCATTGAATTTCAGTAACTGTTGTGACGACTTCAATTGACTGAATGTAATGTCCCTATAAGCCATGACAAACCCAGAGTCTAAAAGTCCCGTGGGTGGATATTTGGATTTAGATGATGTAACAGTGAGCCAGCATGTACATTAACATAAATGTTTGGTCAAGCAGACAAGTTTGTCTGGCTGGACCAACTGCTGGATCTGACAGATTTTATGAGGTTGAACTGACAGAAATTGCTACAGGTACATTCACAATACATTATTCTCTCTCTCTCTCTCTCTCTCTCTCTCTCTCTCTCTCTCTCTCTCTCTCTCTCTCTATCTCTCTCTCTATCTCTCTCTCTCACGCACACACACACACACACACACACACTTGCATCCTGTTCATCTCTTGCCACAGAACGAAGACTGTTGCCAGGATACAGAGGTTGAGCGTCTGTTTCCTGCCGGAGCAGTCACAGAAAGAGAAATGAAACTTTCTGATAAAGCTGTCACTTTCCCATCAGCTTGCACCCTCTGATGTTCCATGTCTCTTTTAGTGTTATTGTCAGTGTTACCGCGCAAGCTGTAATGTGTATTTAAGCATATTTGATGCAGTTTTGCGTCTTCCTCTACCTCACATTAGTCAAATGCCAAATACTTAATTAACATTTGTGCTATGTTCACTGGCATTGTGGAAGAAAATTATGCTGACATTTGCCACATACGAGCATCAACAGTTATCTAACTAATTGTCAATCTTTGCACATATCTCTTTTTATTGCATTTCAGAAGGAAATTGTAGAACTTACAAAGCAAAAAGTGACTAAATACACCTGCTTTTTAGATCACAGCATCAATTTTCCGTAGATTATAGCTTGGACTTTATGTCAGATTTATTCTGGAAATCTGTCACAGAAATAATAACTGATGAGGTTATATGAATGCATGGAAAAACCAGGGAGATTCAAAGTGATGTAAGATAAAATAAGCCCACTTTCAGTGCACACAATATTTCAGATATAATTACTATTAGACCTCATCTCTAAGCTCCCCAGTTGAAGTTACGATGATTATTTTGGAAAGTAGTTCAGGAATCTCACCCGAGCTGACCTCAAAGAGACGAAGGAAACATACAGAGAGAATGGAGGGATAAGAAAAGAGGAATGAACGATGAGGTCTGGTGTTCTCATTTGTGAAAATGATACAAGAACATTAATTTCAGAAAGAAAATACACGCAAATATTCACACAGGTTTTTATGTGCTTTACAGATTCATGAACACATTTTTAAAGACACTTTCATCTCTGCTGTGGTAGATCTTTTAGAGATTTTTTTTTATTGGCTAATCAAACACCTGCTAGCACACATGCCTGGTAAGTGCCTTTGTAGTATTATAAAGTAATAGCAATAAATTGTTGTCTCTCCACAGGACTAAAACAGTCGTACCCACAGCACATTACAGTGCATTTTTAAAAAGAAAGACTTTTTTGTGACTCTGTTTATGCCCTGTTGTTAATTCGACCTGAGTGCCTCCTGTACAGGGGGCGTCCCTGTAATTGATATGTGTGCTGTCTAACCGCATGATAACATGCATTCATTCCGGACATGTAATAAACCAAAATGACGAGGAGAAACTCATCTAAAAGCCTCTATCAGGCATTGCCACCTAAATGAAACACAAATAAAACCCCAAGCAATTGTATGAAAACGTGACGAAAACACGAAGGCAGCGAACGTCTCATTTAGTGCTTCTACTAACCTCACCACTTCAAGATCTTCTTCACAACCGACATGCTGCTGATTACAATGATGACTGTCTCCTCCTCACTGTGCGATAAAAGCTCAGAGAGCTAGAAGGCAAAGAGTCGCGAAAATAATCATAAATCATTAAGTGTGTCTTACCTCGACAAATTCTCCTTTGAGATGGTCTGGGTAAATGTGTCAAAACTGTTATTATTATCGTATTTGTATTTAGTGATATCTGTGAAACAAAACTAGTTTTTCAGACTGGTACCTGAGAAAGGTCAAATGGCACATAATGGTGCCAAAATGAGACAAAAAGGCACAATTGGTGGTTCTGTCTGGACATAAATGGGCAAAAACATCACTAAAATTGAAAAAAATCTCTTGTAGCAATCTCACTGAAGTTTGTGTCACAGGTGACAAAAATTATTCATACAGCCCTTAGAGTTGTGAAGATATTGCCCATTTATTATTACATGTCATTTTCGCACAGGAGGCAGAAAATAGGCCTCAAGATGAAGAGGTTAATGATTTTTGTGCTTTGTTTTTTGAAGTTCCTTTAGAAAAACTGTATGATGGGATAAATCAGACTGTTTGTAACAAGGATCTCAGAAATACAGGTCTTTTGTACTGGATCAATAGGGGTCCTGGCTCTGCAGGTTGTTTTGGGGACCTTCCTTCATACTCTTCGGATAGAGCCAATGTAGAATTTGAGAAAATGTTCCCTTTATATAGGATTAGTGGAATGACAAGATCAAAAATATTTCAAGAGTGGGTTGAGTTTGTGTTTAAAAAAACTCAGTGAAAACAAGAGCGCTGTACAGCGCTCATCATTATGATCTGAAGGTTACTGTGACTCATAGGTCAGTGCAGTTCACTCCACTCATACAGGAGCTGCTACTAATCTTTTACACCCACATAGCCCCCTCTCGCATTTAGATCTGTGAGTAAAAGAGGCAGCGACACAGAAGGCAAAATTAGGATCTGCAGCGCAAACGCAGGAACATTAATTTACATAATAACCATATCCATCAGAACGCTCCACTGAAAGGAAGAGAGTGCTGATTAATTCCTCCCTTTGCCTTGATTTCTCTTTGTTTGAGTGACACTCATAAACACACACACACACACACACACACACACACACACACACACACACACACACACACACACACACTTACCTTACACCTTATTATGCTAAAGACCATGTGTCATAATGACATCCATCATTCCTCTACCTATTCCATACATTTCTCCTATCTCGCTCACTCTATTCTGTTCCCAAGGTGACGGCAGTTTTACATCCCTTGGTCGTTTCTACGGTTACTGAGAGATGACTAACTGTAACAGGTGCCTCTTTTCTATCACAGCTCCCTCCATTTCCTCCACACTTCCAATTGGTTACATTAGTTTTTCAGGGGAAAAGGGGATTTCTTTTTAGAAGCCATTTAGCATTGCATTATCACAGTTTGGCTAGTGCTTTTCCAGTAAGTGTAACATTATGGCACAGCGGACTGTATATAGCTGATGGATAAACCCTCACCAAAGTCACCCATAGATTTTCTGACAAATGGTTTTGAAGGTCAGCTGTCCTCATCTTGACGATTTGACCTAACTCCTGCCTAACTCTTTGCCCACAAAAGTGGGCAAAGAGGCGGAACATAACCAAACACTTAGGCAGACAGCGAGGAACAGACGATACCCAACTGTCCCTCCTGTGGGTACTGATAAATCATGAGAGTTTAACAGTTCAGATTCAAATCTCAAAAGTTTTCAGGGACTTTCCACTAGGGGTTGTCCTGACTAGTTGACAATTTTAGCAGGAAGTCGACTAGTTGCTGATCACATAACAATTACAGCACGGAGAAGACAAACTATCAGCGGTTCATCAAGCTTGTGGAAATACTTAACTAAAGATGAAGCCCATTCTACCATGACAGTTCAATTCAATTCAATTTTATTTATTTAGCCTCATTAACAATACAAATTGTTGCAAGATGCTTTACAAAATTCTGTTGACAGTAAAGAGAGAGAAGAGACAATAGAACAAATGCAATACTGCAATGCTCCCCTGAAAAGGCATCCGCTTACAGCAGAGGAACGGTCCAAATACTCTCAAAGCTAGTCAGTTAACAACTTCACCTATGGTAACTGAGAGTAGGAGGCTGCAAATCAAAATTTATTGTCTAAAGTTATTAAACCTTTAGCTGCCATACATATGAGATATACCGAGATATTTTTATCCTGGCTACATTACATTATCCTACAACACGCTGTGAAGTACTTTTAAATGCTATTCATGGTTCTGACTGATCAGCAGCGCACAGTATTAATGAGCTCATGTGTTTATGTTCAGTTGTTGTGTTCTGCTCGTTGACATTGTTGCTGGGCTGTAGTGTGACAGTGGCCCATGTTCAAGCTTCAGTTACCTTGTGAGACTCTATGATGTGTTCGGGCCAAGAACATAGATTTCACTGTTGCAAAGCATTACTGTCTACTGTGTTTTGTGTGTGATGTCATCAACTAGTTGACATCGACTCAACTTCCACCACATGTTAGTTGACTTTTAAAAAAGAAATCTGAAGTCTTCAGATTTCAAAACAAAATCATAGTTAATGAAGCTGGTTTTGGTGTTGTTAGTGTGTGTGTGTGTGCGTGTGTGTGTGTGTGTGTGTGTGTGTGTGTGTGCGTGTGTGCGCACGTACAGGTACCCTATCTGAACTTTGCACTGGATCTTACATATTGTCCATAAATACCTTTCAGCTACCCCAACCTGCCCGGATGCTCTCTCTTCTCTCTGTGCTCCTCCCCTCCTTCATCGCTCTCTTGAGCTCTCATGCGCCCACACACTGGCACTCACACTGATAGACACAGAGAAATGCACAGATGAAGAGAAATGAAATGAAAAATGAGGGGATGAGATGAAGAGAAGAATAGCTTGTACACACTCCCACGCGCAGTTTCTGTAGAAAATACCATTGTAGCAGCTTCGACCACTAATTCAAACGATCTTATCAGTCCTGGACACGCTGCTTGTTCTTCTTCCCCATGGCAAAGACACATCTTTGCCTTTCTCCAAATATTCTTTCACAGACAGAACCGTTTCACACTCCCTAAGGCTTCCTTCAAGAAAGGTACACGGTTCATTGTTGTATCTCTGATGCCTGACCTTCCTCTCCCTTGCTCTTACAATATCTTTTCCAGAATCTCTATTCACTGCACACAGGTAAAGGAATGTATAGCATAAAACTGACCTTGAGCTCTTGAGCTCTCCTAACTTACACAGAAAGAAATAGAAATACAAACAGATGTAGCAGCATTTTCCTGTTCGCTCCCTCAGATTTCCTTTGCCCGCTCTAACCACTTATTATCTCCTAGTTGTGGGGTGGAGTTTGTGTCTAATGCTTGCGTATTTACACGCCTACATGCCCTTTGTTTCAAGAGGATTGTGCTGATCTTGTCCCCACTATTTACTGTGGGCTGCAGTTTTACTTTCACTTTGATCAGTGTCAGCAAGTATCATTATGCAACAGTGAACAATGGACCCTGAGGTTAGGAGACTATTAAGAAACTGACAAAATAATTACATTGTAATTTCCCACAAAACCAATGCCCACATTTTGTCAAGCAGCTTTCTAGTCACTGTGGGTTGCCTATGGATGCTGTGAACTGTATCCATTAACTTTTCTGTATTTACTTTTTTGTCTGTGTGAGTAGTGTGATCTGTTAATGAGTGATACAAATGCATGAATGGCTGAAACAAGAACATGTTCAGCTGTGGTTATTTTGCAGGGCAGCTCACTTTTTATGCATTTTGAGCTCTCACTGCCACAGCATCATCAACGTCAGTATCTTCTTAATGCCAATGCTAACAAATTCAATATCTTGGAGTATTTTAGTGTGTTTGTATGCTAACATAAGTTAATTAAGAATAAACAGGAAACACAGGCAATTTAAATCTTTAGTCTGTACCTGTTTTGCAGGTATTTTGTGTCAAACCCAAGTGTGTGTACAAAATCGTGTCTAGAAGATGTGGAGAGTAAATAAAAACTTTAACTGCTGCGTGATCCTCTGGCAATAATGACTCTCTGTACCAAATTTCATTACCATTCATCCAAGCATGGCTAAAGGCAGCCACCATATTTCATTAAAAAAATGTTAATTCATTAATTTTTTGTCATCCAATTTATCATGAAAGTAATAAAAACATGCAATATCTGCACATGTGATCTCTTGATATAATAGACACAGATGGCATATATTATGCATCATGGACATATAATCTAAATTAAATCTTTTAAATATTATTTTACACATTCCCTCCACTCACTCATGTAAGCTCTCAAATGCACAGTTGTTTTGTAAAGTTTAGGAATCTTCCCTTTTCCAAAATCTTCAGTTCATTTAACCCCCCCCCCACCCCCACCCCTCCACCAAAAGCGGTTAAATGGACCTCAGCGACGCCTCATCATTTGTCTTTCCCACTTCTTACCAAAACAGCTGCATCCCTGCATGATCACCCAGCGAGAAGAAGCAACTGTGGTGAGGTGTCGAGTGAGACACTGAGAATTGAAAGGAAACAGAATGAGAGAAACAGATGAACAAATGTGTAGGAAGATAGAAAGAGGGAAAAGATTGGCAGCTAGAAAAAAGGTCAATAACGTTAAAACAATGCAGGGGATCAAACGGCTCAGTGTTGCCTGAAAAGCATGAAAGATTTAATTTCCTGGTCAAACACAAATGGAGACAAAACGTGGCCGAGGGCGAGGGTGCAATGCCCCTAATATTGTTTCATCAAGTGCAGTAACCAAAACAAACACACATCATCCCTCCAGTGTCTCTTCCAGGAACTCATTGACACATATCCAAACGTACAAATGAAGATACTGCACACTAAACCCTCACACACACACACACACACACACACACACACACACACACACACACACACACACACACACACACACACAGATCAAGGCTCTGCATCATTTACCCCTCTTTTCTAGTGCAAACTGACAATTTGGCTCTGTCATTTCCATGGTAACACAGAACAGGATTGCCTGTGGAGGCACGTCGACATGTCTAAATATACTCGCTCACACGCACACCCTCACAAGTATTTTCTCAGATAAACGCATACACAGAACTATGACTAAAAGTGGAGAATTGTCTTATCTGACAAAGATGGTCAAAAAAATGACTCTGCATGTCTTTATTCCTTCCATCAGTGTGTGTCTTCCTGGTATTACTCATGTCTTTGGGAGCATCAGAAAAGTAATTTTCTTGTTTGTCACACAGAAATGCCACACCAATTTCAAAGTTTTTGTGTTTCTACAGAATATGTTTTAAAGCTGAGAGGATGTACACACAGCCTTTTGGATGTAGGTGCATACTTTGAAATAGATACACTTTTTGTGTGTTCATGATCAGCTAACATTACTGGCAATCTAAAAGCCTTGATTCCACCATAGTGAGCTGTTGGCCAGTGACGCCATCGCTGAGCTTCGGTGGCTCTAGTTGTGTGGTGCCTCCCTCACTGCTGGCAGTACTTGGAAACCATGTTGGTGGCTTATCAGCTGATTCAGCAGCGCTTACAGCCTGTCAAAGAGAGTACTCTGACTGACTGTTCAAAACCATTGCTAGAGAGGAAAAAGAGAAGAGTGAAGAACACAAAAGGACAAAGCTGAAAGGTCACACTGAAGTTTTTTTTGTTTTACATCAGCATCCACTTGGCCTTTGATGGGAGCTGTTTGCGTTTGTATGACTTTTACAAGACAATCAGCGATACTGCGTAGCCTTAATATGACAGCATTAGTCCAATCCAATAAAACAGAGAAGGACATAGAGAGAAATTGACATTATTGAATAACAGTACACCACCACTTGCTCCATTGTCCTCCCTCTTTTATTCTTTCTTCTTTGTACATAACCTCAGTCTTCTTTGCGTTTAATTTTGATGACTTGAATTAAGCAGTCAATCTAATCCCTGAGGGAATGACATAACCTTTTCTGTTTTTACCCTTTGATCCTCCTCCTCCACTTCCCATTCTACCTTTACATTCAGTAAAGATAAGTAAAGGTTACATTCAGTAAATTGTGCCTTAAATGAATCTTTCTTGGTTACTCGTATTGTGACACATAATTGGAATGTTAAGATATCGGATTTGTGCAACTTTTATCCCTTAAGGATTATTCTTGTCTATGTACTGACAGCGAGATTTTTTATAACGATTAGAGGTCTCTATCAGGAATTTAGTCTGAACAGAGACTGAAAAATAACAATTTATTAAAGGTTACATGAGCTATATATACAACATTTATATGTCAAGCTGAGGAGAAAAACCTCAATTTTAGCTTTACTCAACCATATCATCATTTTTTGAGTTCATATTATGAAGGTATTGCCACTAGAAAATAGGAACCAATTTAAAAAACACTGACACAGTGTCATTAGTCATGTTCTCACTTGTGCATGTATTAGTGTGTGTGTGTGTGTGTGTGTGTGTGTGTGTGTGTGTGTGTGTGTGTGTGTGTGTGTGTGTGTGTGTGTGTGCACATGTATGCTTGTTTGACAGACGGCAGCTGTGTCGTCTGTTAGCGCTCCCTGTGATTAAATCATAAATAATTAAAGATCTGAAAGAGACAAAGAGTGAGAGAGAGGAAGACACAGAAGAAAGGAATAGGAGGGAAGACAGGAGTAAGTGTAATTACATTCTCTGGGGGTGTTCATTTGATTGCTGTAACAAGCCCTGAGCTAATGCATTTGTGCGGCTCGTTCAGAAAACATACATTCCGTGCCACTTAGATTCTTCCTTCCTTCCTTCCTTCCTTCATTTTCTTCTTTCTTTCTGTCAAGTCCAAGCAAATGAAGGTCTATGTAACAAATGCAACTAAGCGTGGGTGACTGAAAACATCTACTTTGTAAAAAGAAATTTGACAAATTACATTTATTTTTTGGTTGTTTTTTGTCTGTTTTGTTTTGTGGCACATATTTAGCTGGTATGTGGTCTTCATTGGTACATGGCAATAATAAAACTTATGCTAACAGCAGGTGGATCGATGGCATGTCTGCGCTTTTACAGAGCGCAGACAAATGACAGCGAAGTCTTCAAACTAAGTGGTTGTGTAACAGCGACCCCCTTCATGTCTCTCTATCCCCTCACCTCCCACATGAGCACTTCATCTGAGTAACATGCGTCACAGCTTTAGAAGCAGCTGTGTAATGTTCGATATTTCATCCAGTATACTAATCCTGAAGCATCCGCTCTCGACAGGCGTCTCTTCTTAGTGATACGACACTTCTCTCTCCTACACCTTAACTGCTCTTCCTCATCTTTATAGTTTCTTCTCTCACTTTTTTACATACTAGCCACTATCTTTCTTTGCTTTTTTCTTTCATCTAGAGTTGTCTGCTGACTGAGCAGAAAGTCAAGATACCCATACATCACTCTGGTTTATTTTTTGTTTTTTGTTTTTTTCACTTTCCCACCTTAACTCCTACATCCCCCTCCTCTCCACTTATCATATTTCTGGTTTCCATTTCTTCTCTTTTATTCATCCATGCTTTTTGTCCCCATTGTTATTTTCTCTTTCCATGCCTCCCCATTTCTCTCCTCATCTTTGTCAGTGCTTTCATTCTCTCTTAATTGCTTCCATTACCTCTGAGGTGTACCTTTATTCCTGCAGGAAAATCAAGTACTTGAACGTTAGCAGTGCCTATTGTGTACGCTTCAAAATGTGGTACAGCACATTTCCTTTATTTACAAGTGGCACAGGCACAAACTGTTAAACTATTAGACAATTCTGTGAAACCCTGCTTTAATTTAATTGCTTTTATGTTGTTTTTTGTTTGTTTTTTAAAAACATCAATTTATGATTTTCATGGCTGCCGTTTTTGTGGATGGCAACAGTAGTTTGCTTGAGGTTACGGAAATGTTGTGAGAGATTAGAGTGAAGGTTATGTTCATGGCAACGCATTTTAAACACTTGTCATAAAATGACATTAATGATGTTTAGGGTTGAGGCTAAGGACAGTTACATGGCCTAAATAATAATCTAAATCATCTAGAAATTACTTTTATAAACTGAGAAACAAAACATTAATTATTCACTCATCTGACTCCAAACAGCATCAACCAGACTAGAAAAAATAAAACCTTAAACCACACTAAACTAACACTAAAGTAAATGTTTGAGATTGTGCTGGACATGGAGCAAACAAACAGAAAGATAGTTAGATCATCAAATTGGTTTACTGAGCTACCAGTTGCCCCTGACCAACGCAGACACAAACTCACAAAAGCCACATCTTATCTGTCAAGATGGGAGCCAGACGACCCAAAGGAACCGAGTTATCGTCCCTCGAACCAGACAGAGAAATGTATCACCAAACATTTCATCTCCCTGCTCGTGATGGAGACAGAAGATACAAGATAAAATAATCGAGACCCAGTAGCTCTGATATGAGCAGTCACTCGGGAGCAGAGCCCGGGGTGAAACTTTGCCGGTTTCAGTCTTACAGATAGACATTATAAGCTGCTCCCTGAGGTGGGCAATTCATGGTTCTCTAGGTTTGTAGGAGACAGAAAAGGGGGAAAATGCGAGAGTAATAGAAGGGCTTTAAGGACTGGTTTTCAAGTTTTGCACTAATTAACTACATGTTACCAATATGTCACATTATAACACGTTCTCATTAATACCAAGCATAACCTAACTTTCAACATTGATTGTTTTCCATTCACCTGAACACTCGGTACCACTGTCACAGGAAATGCTGATCTAAAATATTGCAAGTTATAACATTTCTGCTTTTGCGGGTGTGAAATATGCGCAGTGAGAGTCAATTCTGAGGGGTGTAGGATGTTCAGACATTCACAGTAAAGCGTCTGTATTACCTGAACAATTATTGAAATTGAGATCAACAGGCGTTTGACTGCCTTTGTTACAAGCACATTTCATTTAATTATCTCTTCATCCACCAGACACCAGAGTTCAGCTGTTAATAATCATAATTTATAAACATTTATACAGGAAGTTATATATGGATACTTATATGTTATTGATTTCTGATAAATGCCAAATGAGATGACTAGGGTATGGGCCTGTGTAGATTAGATTCATTGGTTTAATCTCTAGACTGAGAACAGTTACTGTGCATTGTTGTGTATACATGTAAGGAGAGATGAAGAAGATATATTTCAGATTGATATATGGTTGATCAGAATATATTTTATATGAGGCATCATGTATTTGTGTGAATGAGCCCATTCAAGCATCTGCACCTGCTACATAGATGCTAGAATCTGCCGAGACTTAAGTGACTCTGACAAATAGATAAATAAATAAACAAAGCTGATTAAATGATCACTAGGATTGATTACCTATTTGAGGGAAACTGATTCTGTGCCAGCATGTCTGCCTGGAGGATTCTAAATCAATCTTTAATGCTTTAAAAAATATAAATTAGATGCCATTTGCAAGGTCCTTAACAATTTAAAATCCACCTGATGTTCCTTTACAGGCTAATTGCATTTGTATTAATGAGTACTATACAATTAAGAAGAAATATCACTGCAGGGCGTTGCAGAGATGTTTGCAGCCTGTCTTGAAACATAAAATAGTTTTCTGACTCATTTGTGTCACTTCATCTGCATATTTGCATTAATGAGAGGTGTGGATCTACAAGGAGAAGTCGGTAAAGGATAATGGTTTTTACCTGGATTCAACTCATTTGTTTGATCATTAAGGAAAAGTGTCTGATAAAAAAAGTACATCCATTTTGCCATAGCTCATTAACTTCTTACCTTACCTTACCTCGCTACAGCTCATTACCTCAATGTCTGTAATATGAAAAACTTTCTTCTTAAGAATAATTTCCCTTTGTAGATTTCAAGCTTTTAAAAAGTACCTATAATTTCCAGGAAGTTCACAAATGATCACATCTTTAAATTATTTTCATTTTCACCTTGTTTACATCAAATCAAACGATTGCATGGTCTTCCCTCGGCTGTCCCTGCTTTATTCCCTCTTGTTTCTTCACCTTTTTCTCACACATCTGCCTCTCCTCTTTTTGCCTCCTGCAATCCACCTCTCCCACTGAGAAAGAAACTCACTTAATGTGG
Organism: Mugil cephalus; assembly: GCF_022458985.1. Classification (NCBI taxonomy): domain Eukaryota; kingdom Metazoa; phylum Chordata; class Actinopteri; order Mugiliformes; family Mugilidae; genus Mugil; species Mugil cephalus. The sequence goes on from NC_061778.1 coordinate 26,430,115, forward strand.
CGACACGGTAGGATTGCTGGATCACCCTCACCAGACTGGCGAAGATCACCTCCTCTAAAGACCTTGTTAGTGTTAGCAACACAGATACACACTCAGAGACACACACGTGGATATACTCTACTGTACTTAACTGTGAGGACTGAACATATATACTTGTATTAGCATGTTCTGGTTTTAGTGCATGTTTGTGTTTTGCCTAAGTGTGCTGTTTGTGAGCCCGTTGTTTATTTGCCCGCTCTTGAAAAACATGTGTAAGTGTGTGTCTTTTTATAACCTCTGTGTATCACTAGAGAATACCATCACACCCTTGGCCCAACAGATGCTGTGGCAGCGACTGTTGCACTGCACCTCTCGCTCAATCGCTGTTGGCCCTCAGCCCACTCATAGACAAACACAACCACAATATACTGCACAATCGCAGTGACACAAAGCACACACACCTCATTTGTGCCTCATAATTTATACAGCCATAGCCAGAGGGATAGAAAACGGTTTTGAGAAGGCAGGCGAAGGAAGGAAAGGGATATGGAGTAGAAGGAAAGTGGAGTGAGGTTATTAACAACAGATGTATTTACTGATACATAATTGCCACCTGAGGTTCTGTGTTATTGATCTGCCCTCCTATCTCTCTCCCTCCTTCTCCCACTCTTCTCGTTCTCCTCTATGCTCTCTGTCTGAGTTGTGGTTTCGGATCCGTCATCCATATTCAGTGCTGAGGCCATCTGCGTGTCTCCAATATGCATGGACCAGCCTGCTGGAGACTCACTGCCAAGCTTACAGCCAGTGTTAAAAAAGAATACTGGTGTCATTTTTAGTTAAAGTACAGCCCATTTACTTCTGTCTATGTATTTTGCAACGCATGCTACATTGGATTACTTGTATTTCGCTGCTGTTCAAGTCCAGCCTGAAATTAGCATAGCTGCCCTTCCCCCAGCTGACACTGATTTCCTGAAACTAGATGTGATGAAATCTGCAAAGTGATTTGTATCAACTGGTTGTGTTGAGTCACATGGGACATATTTACTGACATCACTGTACAGGATTTTAAAAATTTGGTCAAATAAATATTCTTTGATCTAGAGAAAGGTGTCTGACTGTCAAGCACAGCAGAATAAACAACAAAACCAAAATTGCAGGCTTTTAGTTAGCACAGATGATCAAGCTTGGTTGAACAAGTTCACTGAAATTGTACAATAAATAGTGGAAGTAAAGGGCTCCTTGTAAGTGCAGGAAAACAAACCCTGATATCTCCAGCAATTGTGACTGTGTGAAGACTCATCTAATGCACATCTAATGAGTGATCCAGCAACCACAACAGCTGGCGTTAACACACTCCTGCCAGTGAAACGTTAGCATGAATGTCTTCTGTTTCTTCTACACAATAAACACACACACACACATCATACAAAAGACTAGCAGAACAGATGTCTGAGTGCACAACCTCATGGGATTATGTGTGCTATTTTCTAAAAATCTGGGAAGCAAAACTAGATTTTCTTTCAAAGGGCAGCCATGGCTCTGTTGGTAGAGTGAGTTGTCAACGAACTGGAGTGTTAGTGGTTTCAAACAGCTGACACAAGTGTCCATACCTGGAACATGCCACATGCCAAAGTGTCGTTGAGCAACACACTGAAGCCCCAGTTGCAGTGCTTGGCTTGTGTGAGTGAATGTGTAGATGACCCTTGTGACTATAAAGCACTTTGGGTGCCAGTAGGTAGAAAAGCACTATATAAATACAAGGCCACGGTCTCTTCCATCTCATCTAAATATCTCTGCACTTCCACTTTTCATGCCCTCTAACTTTCACTCTGTCCTTTTCACTCTTTCTCTTATTTCTTCCTCGATTTTTATCCGTCTCTCTGCCAGTTCAACACGTACCCACTCTTCTTGTTATGAAGCCAATTAGTGTAACTGAAATAGTTTCCATGGCGACAGAGGTGCTAATAATAACAGACACCCCCAGAGCAAGGGCTGGTGAAGAACACATGCGGCGCACACATGTACACATGCAGCTACAGAAGAGCAAGGAGCAGTATACATTCAATATGTAATGTTCATGTGAAACTGATTTGATCTCTGATCTGATTTGATTGGGTACATGAGAATATATTTCCTGACATGCACAATCACAAATTGAGCTTTTCTAGTGAGCCTCTTTGCACAGACTATTATTCTGATCTGAAGGGGTAAGCTAAAAACACTATTTGGACAAAGGATTCCACTCAATACTCATATTCTGTTGAAAGATGCACAGGAATTAAGCTGTCAGCTACAGTCAGCCACGTCATTCCAGTCTGACTGAGAAGAAATTATCGAGTGGTACCAAGAAAAGTCGCAGAAACAACAGAGCCATCCCTTTTTCATTGCGTATTTCATCATGCATTCTCGACATGAGCTCTAACTGAGAAAACGTCTGGTGTCTGGTATGGTAAAGTTTCGTCTTCTCCTCGACTCCGCTGCTTTTAGCATTTGCTTTGAGAAAATGACTATGAACAAAGGGACACAAAACCACCATAAATTGCAGCAATTGTCTGTAGACTGAAAATCTTACCAATCAAATCAAAAATTTGCCAAGCAGAAAAAGATTTCAGCCATGCTCCACTGTTCAGCCTTTCCTTTAGTCAATTCAGTTCTTATTAAAAACCACAATCCCATTGTTGGACATGTTAATGAGAATTTAATAACAACCGTCTGTTTTATTGAGCAAGCTTCAGGGTTTCATTCCTAAAATCCCACTTCTGTGAGATCTCTATTCAGTAGCCACTCACCTAGGGACCCTTTTCATTTCAGTGCTATTTCTAGTGTGGAGAAAGGTAAGGCTTTAAAAGCTATTGATCCAAAAAAAAGTCACCTAGGCCTGAAAGCTTGGAACCCAATCTTTTAAAGGTTGCAGCCCATTATATTGCTGACTGAACTGCTAATATTTTTCACCAAAGTCTTCAGACCAATTTCTTTTCTGAACTGACGAAAGCTGTCTATGTATTCCTCTCATTATTAAAGTGCAGGGACCCACCACATGCATTGCATACGACCATAATATTCACAGTTGTGATCCATGATAGGTTTTCCAAATATAAAATTAATTTATAATTGAAGATGATTGAAAATTAATCCTTAATTTAGCGTGAAACCAAGCTCATGGCAAACCGGCAGTAGCTAATACACGCTGGTAATAAATGATATTATCAGTGGTTTGCTTGGAGATCATCCATAGATACGCATAATGCATATCATTAGATTCTGTCAGTGAGCATGTGTAAAGTAAATTAGATATAGATGGGTTCAGAAAATACCTTGCATGTAAAAATGGTGTGATCACATAGAAAGCTTTAAAGGCAACATTTGTATGTTTCCCAGAAAGGTTGACCTGTGTTTAAATTCCATTTTTAGGAGTAGCATCAGGAAGGACATGCGATTCTATGCAGACAATGAAGTATTCTACCCAGCTGTCCTTTCTCTGATTACTCTGGTACATAGTGGCCTCCAAATTGTCTTTCAACAAATGCAGGGCTCGATGTATGATCTGTATCTCATTACTGGAAGGGCACAAGCAGGTACTTCATGAGAATCCACTATGTGAGTATTTCAAGTATTACAGCTGATGAGTGCACATGATGTGACTACCGTGAAAAAATGTTTTCACATGTTTCCTTACTACTGCTGCCACTGCAAATACTCAGTAAATACCACTTATTTAAACATCAGAAATTTTACCAAGAGTTTCATTGTTCTGTAACATGTTAATTTTTTGCTTTACACTAAAAATAGAAAGGTCAAAGATCATGGTAAACTTAAATGTCAGTGGTGTGGCTCAAAAAAACCTATGTATGAATTCAACTTAATTTTAGTCTACTGACAAATTCAATTAAATTATTATTAAAACATGGGTTTAATAATTATGACCAATTTTGTCCTGCTTTGATTAAACTTCGTAGAAAAAAATGCTTTTAAAAATAAGTAACTCAGGAGAAACAAAACCATCTAATTCTGTTACAATGTAGTTTTGTATAATTTGTAGCATAGAAAGAAAAGTCACTGAACACAACTAAAACCAATGACAGCACTTGCAGTATTAAAATTACCCACACTTCCCTAGAGAAATTAAATCCTGAGCAAATAGGGCTAGAAGGAGCCATGTTCCTGCAATTTTATAACACTATTTGTGGTTCCGCGATTTTTCCTTCCCCACTGTATACTCTCTTAAAAAGCAAATGGTTGAAAAGTAATGTATTCCAAGAGTGGTTTTCTATGTTCAGCATCTCAGAGCGATCAACAGACAGACACTGGAGAGGCGAGAGTGGTTAAAAGAGAAAATGAGAGGAGGATGGTGCTGCGGGACAGGCAGAAGGACAGAAGGAAGAAAAATGATGGCTGGAGGGAATGAAGGGAATTCATAAAAGCAAAGGAAATGTATTAGGTGAGAGGCCGAGAGTTTTTTATTGTGCTTTGATGCTCTGGATAAACGCCATAATCAACAAAGAGAGTGCCTTTAAATTGATTTGACTTGAAGGTGCTCAGAGAGACAAAGAGACAAAAGAGAAAGGAATAAAGGTGGTCTCCTGAGAGAATGACGCAGACAGCACAGGGACCAGAGTGACAAGACACCAAACGGACATCCCTCTTACCTTATTTCAACCCGACTCCACTTCCAAGGGAGAAAAAAACTCTCTGGCCAAAAATGGAACTTTATAGTTTACATTGCAGAAAGACGATGATGCTTCTTTTCATCAAACACATTTTAAGTTTAGCCGTTGCATTTTTGATTTCCAGGAATAAAAAGTCTAGGTTCCTCTCACAAGTGGGTTCAGACTGAATACACAATTACTGTCAGGCTGAGCAGTCATATTCATAGTCGGTATTCTGCAAGTTATACTTTTGTGTTCTGAGTTGAGACAGAGGTTGGGATATCCTGTTTGTTTGACAACAGGCAGCAAATATAGTAGAATATTTAATAAAGTTAGGACAGAGGTACACTTATTTTATCTACCCATATTTGTGTGCATTATCGCTACCTTACATATCCTGACATCACCACAGCACAGCGGCAAATCTTTATCAAAGTAAAGCTTATCATTTTAGAAGTAAACATGGAAATCTGCAGAATAAATCTGAGACTGACAGTCTGAGGTCTGAAACAATTAAGTGGGGACAGTAATGATCCAGTCATCAGTGTGTCAGTCACAGCAACACTGAGGTTCCGCAAAATAATATCTTAAATGAATTATATTGACAGTCTTTGAACCCAGTAAATTGGGTGTTACATAGGCAAGTACAGTATGTGAATCATATTCCCATGATCTCCAGGTGTGCATAAGCATATTTATGATAAGATAATCCTTTAATATATCCCACAGTGGGGAAATTTGCAGATGAGATTGTCAGACAATTGTGAAGAAACTTCCCGATATGCAGTACCTATTTGTAAGACTAGTATTACTGGTATTAAGACGAATCTGCAAAACCAGTCATTGCAGTTCAGCCTAAGCATATACAGTGCAGATATAAGGCTGGATCAAGCAGTTTAGAAGGCGCTTTTTGCTTGAGCAGGATTTAAAGGTGGCTTAAAGATAAGCGAAGTCAGACCTGGAGAATGAGTGGGTTCAGGAGACTGTGATGGTACACACTGGTACTCACTGCAGAGTGAGAGGATTTTTTAAACAAGTTTTGGTTAACATTAACACCTTATACCAAAATGCCTTTTACTTGCATGTCATATTTTTAAAATATGTACATCCATTCAGCTTCTCTGCTGGTGGACAATAAAAAAACAATAACTGTACAGGTAAAAAGTAATCTATAATCTGAAAAATAATCATACAAAGAGGCTTTATTTCAGAGATTCAAAGATATTTGACTTTTCTTTTCTCACCAGGTCAAATATTTCATAGTGGAGAGTGTACATTATAGCCAGAGCAACTGCATGCTTCTGCCATGGTGACAGTTCGAGGAAATTGTCTGAATACTATCTTCAGGAAGAGTCCACTGACAACTCTGCAGCAAGTGGAGCTCAGACACACAGCAGAAACAGATTTACTACAACAAACAAAGTCAGTATGCTTTTCATATGACTAAAAGTTGCCTCTTGCAAGACAAAGTCAGTTTTAAAGCGCAAGATCCGTAACCTGAATCAGCTGGATAAGAATATACATTTGCTATATATTATTTTAAAATATAGCTACATTCTAAAGTATGCAATCTTTTTTTTTTTTTTGGCGTTAAAAATAAGTCATAGGCCATTATAGCTACCCCGTAGTTTTCCCCCTGGGATAAATAAAGTGATTCTGATTATTGATACTGTCCAGTGGTTGGGTGTGAAGGATTTGCTTTGATATGAGGTGGTCTAATTAGTAGGATTAGTCACAGAAGATGCTGTTGTATAAATACGTGTGTATGAGATTTGTGTATGCATGAAATAAACCTGTAGGTAGCAGCCTGGCAGCCAGTGATTAAAGGTGTACACCACCTAACAGCATTTTCCCTCTCACGTCTTGTTTTCCTCCATATGGTATTAAGCAAAGGCAAAAGTGTGAGAAGGCCCTGCTGGGCAGCCATAACAACACATAATTCTATAAGCACAGCAGTGAAGTGAAATCAAGAAAATTAAACTACTTATGTTATTGTCAGTATGTATGAGGACAGAAAGACATATTATCAGTCCTTATATATTGAAATGTTGAAATGTCGCTGCAAATGGTTGGTCTGCTTGTTGGAGGGAAATTAGGGTCGTAATCAGCATCGATTCACGTAATGGTTTAAAAGGTTCTAACTTTTTTTGGTGAAATAAAAAGTCTTCAAAACTTCAGAAACCACTTCTACAATCTAATTACTTTCTTCACTGTCCATCTCCATGCATTCAGTTTTTAATTTTTTTCCAATTATGGATGAATAGGCTTCAAAGAGGCCAACTAAGAGAGTGTATTCAGTCCAATTATCAAAATCAGTCACCATAGCAAATTGTAAATGTAATCAGACTAAAAGCATGATAACTACTTTTATTGTATTAAGTCAAAAATCTCTACCTTAAAAATGTTTATATTGCACCGCTCGTCATGCAGCAGAAGGTCTGAGTACGTTTAAGTAAGTCTAGGCTGGGTTTTTAGTGCGTTTGTAAATCTTTCCTACTTCTGTTAGAAATAATGAAATCTGCTCATTCCCTGTTTCTCCCCTGGATACCTCTGAGATATATATATATATATATATATATATATATATATATATATATATATATATATATAGAGAGAGAGAGAGAGAGAGAGGGAGAGACAGAGACAGAGAGAGATACAGTATATATATATATGCAGCAATTGTCACTATATGCAGCAATTGTCACTTTCTCCATCGACTTGTTTTAGTCTCACACTTGACACTTCCTTTGTTGCTTGTTTCATTTCACATGTGCTGATGTTAATTTGCTGGTGAGCGAGTCAGTGAGGGGAAGGCTTTTACCCAGGGGGTAGGACAGCTTTGACTGCCGGACCAGCAGTGGGGCTCAGAGAGTCAAAGTATCAAAACAAAGATACACACAGCCGTGCATACACATGAGGTATATGCAAATGCCAAAGGACAAAGAAAATTGAGAACACGGTAGAAAGCATTGTTGAAACACACAAGGACAAAGACTAATACCACAGAAGCTGACACACAAAGAAAAACACTGATTGTTTATTCACACATTTCTTTTACATCCTGCTGTCATTTTGTCTTTCATGCAAACAACAGGGCCTCTTTTTTAACAGCCCAATCACAGCTACAAATCACAAGTGCAAATCACGGGGTCATGTCCAATAGGATAATGGCGAATCAAAATTAAACCTGTTATTGTGCTGCAAAAGGGAAATGTGAAGTGGTGTTATTACACAATCTGCAATAAAGAAAAAAAGTTATGCATAAAATATAAAATATAACTTTTATGTTCCATTGTATCTTTTATATTTTGCAGAATTAAAGAGGTTTTCATCTGTCTGTCAGTCTAGAATAATCACTTCAAATTTTAGGCCATCTTTTTGTCAGTCTAAAAAACATCCACATGGTAAAAGGATGCATGTCCCTCATCCCACCCCTACGCCAGATGAATGGACTATGGAATAAATGGACAAGTGCCTTTCAAGGACAAGAAAACAAGAGCAGCTTCTACAAGTCTCTGCAATCCAGCCATCTACTCTACCGAGCTCCCTGACTGAATTCTGACTTCCCGAGGATGAACAAACATCCAGAAAAAAGTTCTCATATGGAAAGTGAACCCACACACCTACGCACAATCAGTCCTTCTTCCACTAACAGTCCTCTCAGCATATAGTAGCACTATCTGAGGCTGCATATATTGTGTGTGTGTGTGAGCGAGTGGGCGAGTGTGTGATCTTTGACATTAGGCACTGAAAAGAACCTCATCATGAAAGAGTGCTTGCTAACTCATAAAGAACAGAAAGGAGAATGGCAGAAACCTCGACACGCACACCCCCGCAGAGCACACACTCAACACACACCCGTAATACACACAGGCGTAAGCACGAACCAAGATAGGGAGATGAAAAATCATGTTTCGAGAAAGCGCCTCAGGCTGAGGATCAAGCAAACAGGATCTGTATTATGTACTCCAGTACAAACAGGACAGCATTTCAATTATTCACAACACTTTTTATTATATGTAATTCTTTGCCTAAATAATGTCCCCCCCTTGGTGTAAACACACAAACATGTCACAACTTCCTCGTCGTCTTCTTCTATTTCCTTTAAGTCTCCACTCTTGATGTCAAAATGCAGATTTTTAAATAAAGCCTCTCTCTTGACAAATGTGCTACAGACCTAAATTAAATTGTAATTAATTTCTGGGGTGAAAAAAAAGCCTTTATTAAAGCCTGTGTTTTGAATAATCTCCACACCCGCTGAAGAGATGGTGGCAGGAGAGGGAAAATATTCCGTCCACTGCGGACAATTATTAAACACTGACGCCCATTATTCTGGTCTCGATTCAGCAGCGGACCTACAATTTCTCCTTTCTGTCTTGAATAACACATCTCCACTTCCCGTCGCCCCCACATCCACGCGTTTAAGTGACAGTTGCCACGGTGATAAACACTACTGAGAAAGCACAACAATCTGATGGAAAAATGGATAAGGACAGCACAATGCACTCCATTCATCCTCCTCCGATTCTCTTCATGACCACAGTCTCATTTCCTACATATGTTTTTTTTTTTTTTTAATATATGTTTCTACCTCCTTTTTCTGTTCCTTGCCTTCATCGGTGTCTCTGTGTCTAGACCAAATGTCCACGTCCATGGTGTCAATGGTAATAACAGGAAGAGTGTGTCTTCGTCCATGTGTCTGTGTCTGTGTCTCTGCTAAGTGGCAGAGCTATTTTTATTATTTCTGTGTTCTGGCTGATAGGGTCTAAAGGCTAATGAAGAGACTGCATGGTTGTTCTGGTCGTTAGAAGGAGACCACCACTGTGTGTGTGTGCGCTATAAATTGGTATTGGCCCACGGGGATCGAATGACGACACTGACTAAAATGTAACACTTGACACACACACACACACACACACACACACACACACACTGACTCATCCAATGAGCAAATGAAAAATGATAGAAGAGCAACTGATAAAAAAAAACTCAATCAACTAAGAAGAAACTAATGCTACAAACATTTGATGTGATTGTAAACCTTCCTGAAAAAGCACAGAAAAAAGAGGTGAGAAGAAGGGATGCATTGCACGTCATCAGCATTCTCATTAAATCTTTCTTTCTTTCTTTCAGTCATCTGGGTTTTAAACATACCCTCTTTTATGAGAAAATGTCAAACCTTAGACCCAACCTTCTTTACTCACATTATCATTCAGGTGTAAAGAATATACATTTACATTTACATTTAAGTGCTGTACTTGAGCATTTTAATTTTGACTCATGTCAGATTAGGATTTCAAAAACCATGCATGATAAAATCAACAATAATTCATAACTATAATATATAATAATAAATAATTAATAACAATCAACAATTAATTAAATCAAGCGCCCTGTATATTTGAGTGACAGAAACAAGGGCAAAGGACTGGTTGTGGAATCAGACTTGTGAAATCAGATGGTAATTACGTATGTTTTAGCGTGAGGCTGCTGTCTGTACTTGCATACAGCTTGTAGGCTCCATCTTGTCACATTAATTGTACCATGACTTGCCCTCAGAATGTGCTGGTATGAGTAATGCATAGTAATGAACATAGACAAAACCTCTGACGTGCGGAAGTCAGACATGAGTTTAGAATTTCTAATCACAGATTTGATGAGGCGCAACTTTTTTTTAGAATCACTTGTGTGCACACAGTGGTGCAGATGTTAGATATATACAGTACATGAACATCTTTTGTTGAGAAGTCCAAAATCTAACCTCACTTTGTAAATAAATCCACGACTGGCTTTCACAGTCAACAAATAAACACTTACACTGTGCCATACCTGAATGTATAAAACGACTTTTCAGTAATAATCAAGACATATTGCATGAGCTAATGTTATTTTTCCACAAGCTTGAATTTGCTTTACACCAAAAGCCTCAAACCTTTTTACGATGAGAGCTACTCAGTGAAATGAAATCTGTCAAGAGTCGCTGCTGTTTCCTCTTGATTTTATTAGAGGCACACTAGATGACACTGTGTATTTAGATTCAGACATATTCTCCTCTTGGTTCTCTCCTTCATTCTGACTGATCCATTTCTTTGATGGATTAAGAGACAGACCAGTTGTGACCTTTACACATTCTGTTATATAGACACAAAATTCCAAAAATAGATTTTTTCAGATTACAGAATAAGGCCAGTGGACTCCAAATAATGTTATTCAACACTACAGGTGTTTGTTGTGATTATAAAAATGACTATTTTTGAGGCCACTGACACCAGTATTGGGGAGCTTTAAAATGTATTAACGATACAGAAACATGTGACATGAACAATCAATTCTGGTTAGTGCTTTTATCTTGTGCCCATTTCTTTCTACTTTCTTTCTCTTTTTATTTTTAACATGAACAAGTAATTAAACGTAGAACTTAATAAATAAAGACATAAACAAAAGTACACATAAAAAACAACAACCAAAGAGCCAAATAAGTTTGTCCTCTGCTCTGTATGTTCATAAGGGAGTTGGAGTCTAGTCTAGTCCCACCCCTTCAGCTCACACAAGTACTCAGTAATTAACCCACTTCCAAATAAATAATAACAATAATCATAAACGAAATAAACTAAACTTTGTCAACCTTCGTAATCTTTAACTAGTCTCATCTTTACACCTTTTAAAAATCATGTTTTCATACTTTTTCTTAAACCGCTCTATGTCTGGACATAGTTTCAGTTCATCACTCAGACAGTTTCAAGGTTCTAAGTTCTCCACCATAAACCAGTACACAAAAACCTTCCCTTGTTGTCCTCACTTTTACATCCTTGAAATAAAACAATCAGCTTAAACTGTATCTTCCCTCCCTCTGAATTAAGTAGTTGATTAGTTGATTATTTTTTGCTTTGAACATGATTTGTGCTGCTTGATATTCTATTTGATCTGTGAACTTTAACAGTTTTGAGTGAAGAAACAATGGATGTGTGCGATCCCTATTAACCACTCTGTTAATTACCCTAACTGCTCTTTTTTGAAGAATAAATCGAGTTGTTGAAGTGTTACCCCAAACCTCAGCACAGTAGGTTAAATATGGTGAAACTAGAGAACTATACACAATGTTAAGTGATTTATTATCTAGAACTTGTTTTGCTTTTTTTAATACTGCAGTCATTTTTTTTGGACTGTAAATGTTTCATGTACGGTTTCCAATGTTAGTACTATAAAATAAACTGACATTTCTAACTTGCCACAGCCCTAGTTTGGCATCTTTGTCCTATAATAAATACTGCAGGTGGTTTACAGGTCTGCTGTGTTATGACTTAAGGGTTTAGAAGTGTGTGTAACCAAAAATATTTTTTTTGGAGATAACAGGGCAATATGCCAAAGTGCTACTTGGCTACATCAGTCAATGTCACTAGTAACTAGTTTTTTTTTTTATTTGTTTTTTTTTTTTGTTTTTTGGGTGGGGTGTGGGGGTGTGTGTGTAGGGGGGGGGGGGCTGTAATTGTTTTAAACTATTTGTTTATAACTGTTCAACATATATTATTATATTATATTATTATGTTATATTAATAATTAATTCACTATCAGTTTGCTGTTGGTATCTGAACAGTTATTTTTATGTTTTATCCAAAGCCACACACCATAATGTCTCTGGATAGATCATATCATCAGACAGTTATGTTGTATGTTAGTAAGCAGTGCTTCAGTGTTTGTCTTTCTCCCTAATAATCTTCCGTCACTCATTTTTTGACTTACTGTTACAATATCAATAAAAATACCAATGCGTTTGCTAAAAATTGTGTTTTTCCTTGTTTTCCCAAAAACGTTCAAATATGACAATTATGCTGTTGGGCTAACGAGATTAAATTCAAAGCAATGACTATTTGTTGTGCTGGAGAAAAAGCACCAACAACAACAAACCTCAAAAAACAAAATAAAGTTACTTTGTTTCATGTAGACTTGGTAGTTTTAATATCTACACAGTCAGTTTTGTCCAATAAAACCTGTCCCTTGTTCAGCTACATTGAGCCCTCACTATTTTACTCCTGTAGCGACACTGTGGTGCGTTCCAGCCCATTTCCACCTCTGAAAACAGTTGATAAAACATCTATTGTGACATTATGATTATGATTATGATTGCATTGACATTGACAGGTGAAAATAGTCTGGACTGTCTGAATTTTCAGTGGTCCAGAAAACATTTTGCACCTGTCTTATGCTCTGTTACAGCTTTTGTCATACGCTCCTGGATGCTTTTACTCATTGGAAGTAGAAAATGGATGTGGAAGGAAGCAGAAAACAATAGTCGTTGTCGAGGGTAATAATGTGGATGATGTCATTTATGTCTAAACTTGAAGATGAAAGAGTCGCCGGTGCAGCTTTCAGACTTTGGTGTCTCATCAGATGAACTGAAATCAGACAAAGTGGAAGAGATTCAAGCTGCTACGAGCCGGCATTGAGAAAAACAGGGATTAAAAAACTGACAGTGCATTCATTTTATCAGAGGGTTCAGTGCACTTGAATGCACCCATGATGAATGGCTGTGCTGAGGAACGGAGCTGTTTAAGAGATAAGTAGAGAAGAAGAATGAAGAAAAAGAATGATGGGGGGGAAGCAGATTTGGAGATTGATAGAAGCAGAAGGAGATAGACACAGTGAGAGAATAGGATATAAAGCAGATGGAAGGAAGAGAAGCAGAAGCACTAAGGAGAAAGTGTTTTAATTTAGAATAAAATGGAAGGAAGGGTGGGAAACAAAAAAGTGAAGGGAAATGAGAAAAAATGGAACATACTGTACGCAGGCAAAGTTGAAAGTTGTGGAACATAGGATGAATAGGAGAATGAGGTACAACAGAACAAATAAATGAGATTGAACACACAGAGGGGAGAACACAAAGGACGCATGAAAAGAAAATAAAGAGCCAGAGGGAGAAAAAAGTGCAGGAACCAGTGTGACAGAAGGAGAGTGGAGGTAAAGAGGAATAGAGAGATGAGGGGAGGGCTTGTGGTGATAGATGAGTAATGTCAGGTTCATTTCCTGAGGAGCAGAATAAGACAAAGCCCATTTAATAACTGTCACACACACACACACACAGCTCTGAGATATACACCAACTGGAAGTGTCCAGGGTGTTAGGTGTACTTTCTGATGAAAGATTTTAGAGCCACAGAGTCCAGTTAGAATAGATATCATATCATCCCATTCTGATTTGATTTAATCTTTGTGTGTATGTGCTTACAATGGTCAACCCAGGTGCCAGCAAGTTTAAATGCATTTGATCCGAGGCAGAAATATGATTTTGTCAGCATAGTAATGAGGGTCTGTAACAAAATAGCATAATAAAACGATGTAATGTGATCATGATTATTATATTACAGGGAATTTCTGTTTGCTTTGTCTGAGCCTTCCTTTTTATTGTGACCTATGAACGCAGCTGCTGCCAGTCTGTCTGTCTTCCTGTATACTGTATGTGTGCATTTAATGTGACTTCCAACTGTTCTTAAGCCCATTTCTCAAGAGAGCTGTATAATTGATGGTATAATCGATGGCCACCTGTCTGCTATTGGTTAATCAATGCTAGGGTAAACATTAAGATTAGCTCTTTGGAAGAGGCAGATAATTGACTATAAAGGTTTGATAGACAAGCAATGCATACTGTAAGTGCATGCTGTTTAAAGGACACAGAGAAACAGATGGAAGCAGAGCAGCAGATGGAGGAATAGATGGATGAAAACAGGCTGTGATGGGGGAGAAAAAGATGAAGATTGGCATAAGAAAAAGATCACAAGGTCCAAAGATAGACAAAGGTTCACTGACCTTTTGTAAGTTGCTCTGTTACTCTTCAGAGCAAAACCATGTGCAGTACTTCAGAGAAAATAGGATGCTGTATCTAGGTTGAGGCACACATGGCAACTATTGTTGTTCAGATAAACAACTCCACTCTTCTTCTATTTATATCGTGGACCAAAACATATACAAAAACTGAGACTAATGAAAAAGAAAAGGAATATCTTGATTTTATTATTTTTTTAATATGCCTGTTCAGTTGGATAATTTAATAGTGAGAGACTGTAGGACTGAATTGCACTGGCAGCCAGTGAAGAGAGGGCAATTCATGCTCCCTGTGCTTTGTCTTTGATAGATGACAGGATGCTGCATTTTAAACCTTCTGCAGACAAGCTACACCTCGTTGAATAAAGCAAGAGTGTAAAGAAATCCAGGCATGGAGGCATTTTCCCATTCAAATGACAGAATATGGCTTCAAGATATTTGTTAATAAGAGAAACCACAAGTGCTTCCTTGTGAAAAAAAAAGAAAAAAACACATTTTAAAATGGTGATTAAAAGTCTCAGGGTGTGTGCAACTTTAACAAGATTGAACATATTAGCCCCAGTCTCCAGTGTCAAAGTTCTGCCACTGAAAACCCACTTTCTTATGATGAGAAGTGCATATGAATGTAACACATCCTGCAAGATTAAATGTTGCCCCTGATATGACAAAGTTAACAATGTATTTGTACCTATTTACCTGTACACAGTTTGATGTGTTTCACCATTCTGTTCAATGCATATATTTATGAGGTGAACTTGCCAAGATGTGAGAAGGATTTGTGATCCTTTCACATCTTCAAAAGAATGAAAAAGATATCAGAGCTGCAACAGTTTTAGATGTTTTAAAATTATCCAGATCATTTTCCAACTGTATGAGAGGATGTCAGTGTGGTTTAACAAAATGCAATGTGAAATACTGAAATGTTATGCCAACAGCAAAACCATTTCCAATTTTTCATGCAACACATCGAGAACAAACATCAAGTTTTTCTGTCTCTAAGATTTGAAGGTAAGGGGAAAGCTATAACAATTGAAACAGAGTTGAAAGATACCATTTTTCCATCACTGCAATACAGCTCAAAAACATCACAGTTAGCTGAAGGGAGCATGTCACTCATTCTTCAACTGGTGAGCTATATTGCTTTTCTTATCACGACTTTATGGCTATGGTCTCTGTGCTTTATATCTGCTAGTAAGGTAAAGGAAACCTCTAAAGCCAAAAAAGCTGAGCTAGAGGTGATTTACTGAAAGGTGTTCAGAGAAATGAAACGGCCCCATGCTGGGCTTGTATTATTGTTTGTAACAGCAGTAATAGAAAAAAAAAATATATTATTTTTGGTTGGGGTGGGATCAAAGAGAACCAACAGAAACAGAAAAAGAGGCATCCCACAGTGGGTGTACAGTAAATATTGTAAAAGCTTTAGAGAACTGGAACAGCCTGAATTACCCTGTTGTGCCAGTCAACAATAGGAAGTTACAAAATGATAATCAACTGTATCTGCTCTGAAAATATGTCTGTGTTGCAGTGGAGATGGAGTGTTGGCAGCAAACTATGAATACAATAAAACATCTCTATGAGTCCTGACAAGTCCTTAAAGTTTTTGATAACATTTTATGTTAACTATTTAGTGTTACAAATGTAAAAAATAACTGCAGCATACATAGTGATGTTGAATTTACGTGGACGCTGAAACTACCAATATTATACCAATCTGACATGACTGTGTGTAGCAGCTTCAGGTCTCACAGTGTTCAAAGGCTCTATTGTTATGTCTTGTAGCTGAGCATGTACTCTTTGTTTGTGTGTTTTTTTTTTATCTGCTGACATGCTGTAAATTGAGTTTTCATTTTGTGTCTTATCTGGCTTTTGCACTCACAGTCAGCAGACCTTGCATGAACTTTAAACTCAATCTTCAACAGCTTTTGCAAATACAGTGATATTGATTTCAAATAGATTCTTTTTGTTGTGAGGCAAAGTTCCACATACTGACATCTAGAAGTGCGATCAACACATGCGCATTCAACATTATACTCTGTATTATCTGTTTTAATTCATTCTGAAAATAGTTCATGTACTGTATAATATCTTCAAAGGTATAAATGGCACTAACACAATTTCAATAACTTGTGGTTATTTGGTGTTTTGGCCTAAAAATGAATGAAAATAAAATGAACCAGTAAAAGAGCACACTGAGTGTTAGGAACGTTAACTAATAGTATATTAATAACAGTTTCTTTAAGTGGAGTTAGGCAAAGTGACTTGTCCAGGCAGCAAAATTAGACTATATGCTTTGTTTGGCATACTGTATGCCACTGTAAGTTTCTGTGTGGACAAATATTTACAGTATTAGGTCATAATGATACCTTTTTTTCTCCTTTTTGTTCTCTTTACCAGGCTATAAGTCCAGATGAAATGTATCATAAGTATGTTTTTGCTAGGAGCCAAACAGTCAATTTACTGGATCTGTCATTTATTTTTCATTTGATATCACAGCCCTCAGAAACATTTAGTCAAATCAAATCGGTGATGAGAAATTGCATGAATGGAGAGAGAGAAAAAAAAAAACTCCCTCTGTTTTTCTCTGCAGGGTCAAACAGGATTAGCAAAAACTGGAACACATTAGCTCGGTTTAACACCATCCACTGTCCCCCACAATAACTCCTGATTATTTTTATGTTGTCAAGCAAAATAGGTCTGTCAGGTTGGGTCATGTTTTACTTTAATTTTAATAAAACTGAAAGCGTCTGCAATACTGAATCCAAGCTTGGTAAACACAAACTGGCCTAATGTGAAGGGAAAGGACACAAAGTAAAGAGATGGACAGAACGTTAACAACACTCTGACATTTAAGTGGTGTTCAAGCGTCATCGAATGACACAGTCACACACACACCGTCTTACACGCCTGTCGAGTGCTTCAGAGTTTACATACTTCGACGTGGATAACGGCCTAGCCATACTACACGACATGGCAAGACTCTTCAGAGGACAGAAAGGCAATTATGAGTAGTTCAAGAGTATCTAGTTGTCAAGGAAATGCCTGCGCAGTTCGAGTGCACAGTAAAACGAAGCAGGCAAATAAATTAACAGAGAGAAGAGAGGAGAAGTGGTGACAGAAAGAATCAAATAAGACAGTTTAATATGGAGATGAGTGCAGTTAACATTTTTGGTTGATGAGCTGCCAGACTGCATCATGATAGAGGAGAGAGGAGAAGAGGCATGAATAACTTTAGTGTCAGTCAGGATCACATGCATTCATGTCTAAATAAGACCCAACTGTGCCTTGACAAAACAGCAATGTGTTTGAAGTTAATCAAACATGTTTGCATTCATTAGTTGTTGAGGTTTGTTTCTGCTAGTGTCCTCTATTTCTCTGCACTAATACAGTTTGTGTTTTGTACTGATTTGCAGCTGTTCTGATTAATAAACCTGCAATTAGGACCCAGATGACTTGGCTCTACGAAGCACATGACAAAGTGCTGATTGCCATGCAGAGTATATAGGTGACATAGGTACCTAATTAGCATTAAATATAACATCCAGTAAGTTTCTACACTTTAAATATAATGTGCCTTTTTATGAAGTGCTCACTTTAGCCTGCGAACTCCCTGAGAATGAGTCACTTCAGTTGACTTTACACACTCCACAGTGTTTTATTAAAGAAGAAAACTTTCAAAAAAGGTATTTTTTCCCAAACTAACACTGTTCAGGATTTCTGCAAGTTTCAAAAAGTAAATTTTAAATCTTTTATAATCCTGGCAGTAGTGCAATTTAAGAGTGATTTTCAAAAATGAACTCCAACAAAAGAAACGAATCTAACCTTGCAGTAATACACAGAGCTTCAATTGTTCTGGTCCAATAAATGCCCAAATGCTTTAATAAATCAGACACAATGAAGACAAAAGGTATGTCTCACACAATATACCTAGAATACCTTAGCTTACTGTGAAGTTACGTTAATTAACGCAACCGACCCTCATGTCCGTAATGGATGACGTGAACTTTTCTTTTCTCACAATTTTCTTCACAAAAATGTAAATATTTTATTTTATTTATTTTATTGGTAAAGTATTTGAAAACTTTTAAAATGTGAATTTGTTTGCCTGAGGGCAAATCTGGTTCACTCATTGTGAGTCAGGGCTGCAAAGGGGAGCCGACCTCAGCCCTGAGCTATGCAGAGGGAGATCTCTGCATCAAGACTGCAGGTGACAGCAGCTACACCCCGAGGCGCTGACTCCTTATCAAAATGCTATACTGAAATAATGATGCTGGTGCTGCATGAGCTCGTCTTTAGAGACACCCTCATTCAACTCGAATGCCGATAGTAAATGCTCAGTGCACTTGGTGGCAGTTTGCTTTACTGCCCATCCAAACTGTTATGAACTGCCAGAGCATGAGTTGTATCACAGAGGAAAGTCTCTCCTCTTGACATTTAGTGCAATCACTGTGACCAACATTCATGTCCCACAACTTATATTTAAGGAACATCAAAATGTCAGGCATCGTCTGTAAAGAGTTAAATAATGTGCCGTGAAGTGGCTTTCAGTATCTACATAAAATTGTATTCATTGGGAGTACGGTAAGACGAAAGCAGCTGATTTAACATGAACAACCAAAAATGTGACAATTTAACTCCCTGGAAATGACAATATGAGGCTACATTCAATAATTTGTCCCCTTCGTGTTCCTACGATGTCAGGAGGCTTGTACTTCATGCTGTGTCTTTTAGTGTTAGTCAGCTCTAAAATGCTAAAGCTAATCTATTAATTAACTTTTGTTAGAGGGGAGAAAAACATAATTTAGTGTTCCCCACTGCAAGACAAGACCAAATCATTAGTCAAACAGCCAACACTGACTCTTATAATAAGGAGGAAGAGTGCAGTGAGGATGCTAATAGTATACGACCTGTGTAGGTGTGGGATTTACATTCTGGTTTAACAGTGTATTTAATTTTTCAACTTTAAGAAGTTATAGTTAGTTATAGACTTCCACTGTGGTTGTAAAAAGCGCAAATCTTCCTTAGAGTAATTCAGTTTAGGCGTGGCTTGGCATGACTTCTAGTATTCTTTGACTATGTTTGCTTTGTTAAGACCAGTGGCATAAAGTTCATAATCTGCCCAAGTCTGTGAGAGTAAACACAGACACCTCGGTGGACATACTAATCAAAATTTGAAACTCAGATGTTTACGATGTAAGTGGGCTGACTTTACACACACCAGGAACACAAGCAGAGGATGTTTGGAAATTCTCTCTCATCAACACCTTAATAAATCATCATAAGTACAAGGATAAGAGTACAATGGTGCACACAGGGACCATTAAACTCAAGGTGAGAAATTGTTCTAAATTCTCCAGAGATGGTTTGCTACATCTGGCCACTTTGCTTCAGAGACAATGACCTCAGACTGCAGGCTATGCTGTGGCTGCTGGCACACCTCATCACTGACACTTGGCTACACCATTACTTGCAGATTTTTAAAGTAAAATGTTTACACAAATTATGAGTTAATATTGTGAAGTAATTTGAATTCAATAACTTGAAAAAAGTGGCCTTGAAGTACGCCTTGAACCACAAGCAAGACCCAGTAACAATGAATTGGTCTTCAGACTGCACATAAGCAAGAGGGGATAATGATATATAATTAAGAGTTACCTTGGCCAGAACTGAACAGGACAGTTTTGTTATATGGTATACCTAAAATATTTTAATAGCATAGCACTCCTTAAGAGATATTTATATGCATATAAATATTCCCAGTTTTTAGTAAAAACTTTGTCTGAAACTGCACACAGGATTAGAGATATCTGGAATATCTGGACATCCATAGAGATATAGTTGCTCATATTTCTCTTCCAGTTAACTGACAGTGTCTCCACAGGGATATCTAAAAGCCACTCTCATGTCTCAGTGTATCCCTCCTGATACAACTGAGCTTTTAGAGTAAAAGGTACATAAGCCTGAGGGATGCTGACCTCTGCACCTATGGAAAATTGTAAGTGTAAGTTTGAGTGCATTAATGTGTGCACATGGCAGTTTACGTGGAAGTGGTCGATCTCCATTATTGGTGTGAACTGGATCAATAAGGAAGTCAGTCACTCAATTTCTAAAAAGGTGGACATAAGGTGATAAAAACATGCCTACGTATAGATGCACATGCTTGCCACACACGATAAAACCCTTCACACACAAACACCCTAATTCACTCATGCTGACACACACCAGAGACCTCTGGTTTGGTTATTGAAATTCTGTCTGATGGGAGAAATGGAGCATGTCAAGGATACATGAAGGTCAATACTGCAGAATGTCACAGTGCAAAAGTAAAGCGTACAGGTAAAACTAGCCAAACACACACGCAGATCCACAGACAAGCCCACACACAAGTGGACAGCTACTGAGTGCCGGAGAGTCCGAAGGAAAACACGCCCCCCTCTTTTAGTTCAATACCCTGGGGAAATCATATACTGACACCTCTTCTCATGCTGTTCTTTCACCCACTTCCTCAGTTCTTTTCTTTCTTCCCTGTCTTTTATTCTCCCCTCTATTCAACTCTCCATTCACTAATCTCTCTATTAGCACAATGGGAGGACCACAAACTGAATGAGACAGAAGGGGAATAGCACCAAAATGCTATCTATCTATATCTATCTATCTATCTATCTATCTATCTATCTATCTATCTATCTATCTATCTATCTATCTATCTATCTATCTATCTATCTATCTATCTATCTATCTATCTATCTATCTATCTATCTATCTATCTATCTATCTATCTATCTATCACGTTGCTCTATTATTCATGCTGCCTCTCTCCTGCCTCTGCACATCACGTCCTCATCTAACTTGGCCTTGCCGGTATGAAGCTGCTGCAGCAATGCCAGATGAACAGAAAACCATCTACTCTTTTTGTAAAACGAACGTGGGCAGGCCACCCACCTTGACTTTTAGATAGATTTTATACACTGGCTTATGAAAGAGCAAAGAAATGTTCCTGCTTTTATTTTCAAGTTGAGTAGAAAGAAGGTTGTTTTTCTGCAGCAGGCAGTGGAGGAAGCAAGAGACACAGAGAAGGTGGCACATGTTTTTCTTCATTCCTGATTCTTACATACCTGTGAGCTGTATTTTCAGCAACCGATTTTCAATTTTCTGTTCACTTTCTTAACATTTTAAAACAAACAGTGATGCACAGCTGATTTCTATCAGTGAGGACCTTTTCAGCTTACAGTGGCGTATTTGTTAGTGTACTTGGTTAAAGAGGTTTTGGGTGGAGTATCACTTTAAAAAAGTTTCGCAGAAGTACTTCTCTATATTCCTTCTGCCTGCTTGAGGTGAATGATGACTCACGAGCTATTTCTTTCTCCTGTTTTGCTTGAAGGGGTAAATGTGCCTATAGCCACACAAAGCCAAATTCACTTTTATCATTGGAGGATAAGGCCATGAATTAATTAACTTGAGAGAGACAATTCGTGTACTGTAAGGTGGGCTGTAGAGAAGTAAAATGGATCTCTCCTCCTTCACATAAACATACCAGTTAAACTAACAAACACAATCACTCTCACTGGATTTTGAGTGCATTATTAATTATTATTATTCTTATTATTGTTCATGCCATGTTGACAATTTTCTTCATAATACCACACATAGATCCATGTTAAGGAGCATTTGCATCTGCATTGCTAATATTTCTTGGCTTGAGAGTTTTGGGAACAAGCATGTCACATCATGTAGAAAAATCTGAGCTACTGAGAAGCTCTGTCGATAATGCTGTTTTGTATTTAATATATGTGCAATAAATCCAACGATTATGATTAATAGAGCCTGGGGTGTTTTTTTGTTCTACAGTTTTTTGTGCAGTAAATAAAATCACGGTTCCACTATGGGAGTCATGACTAAGACAAAACCTTCCCTTAATGTTGTCTTTGCACGGATGTTTTTTGGGTGTGGACAGATTTGCTTTGAAGGTAAAAATGGTTTCTCTGAAGGTTGATTTATTGCTAATTAATTACAAGTAAATAGGTTTATAAAACAGTGTTTTAAGATTACATGTTGATACACATATGTGGCAGTTTAGCCCCAAAGACACTCATACTCTCTAACTGTAGTGGTTAGAAAGCACATTGCGATGCATATTTAGCAACAGATGTAACTAGACACTTTCAGCCAGCAATGATATTAATAAAAAGTGATAAATAAAAAAGTGAGTATAGTAAAATATAGCACGTATGCTCATCCAAACATACATGCACAACATCAGCAGCTAACTGCCATGCAAGATGCTGACTAACCACTGAGAGCTAATCAGCATTCTTAAGTTCCTTGTCCAAGAACACAACAATCAGTGAAAAAACAATACTGAAATGAATGGATCACCCACTCTACCTACTGTATTACAGTAAAGAGTGTGAAAACTGAAGCTAAAAACAAACAATATGTGAGAACCCGATAAACAGAAACAATTCATTGCTATATTATTTGCTTCCCCCCGGTGTTTGTCTGCAGTGCCTGTGCTCTCTTGCCTTGTTTTGAATTATATTAACTCAGCTGACTGACAATGTCTGCATGAGCAGGGAGTGCTCAAATGCATACCCATACTATTTGTGCTTTTGCAAGTCAGCAGGGGGCTTGGACAGCAAATATACAAGGAAACTGTATTTACCTGCAGATATTGTAGGTGCATGAATGGTAGTGGACTGTGTAGGTATCCGCACACACTCACACACAAGGAGAGTGGGAGAAGAAGAGCTTGTTCAATACCCTGCAGGGATCCACTTGAGATAAAATTCAGCAGCTCTAAATAATACAGTCCATTTATCAAAGAAAAAAAGCCAAATCTGACGTACACACACATACACGTATATGTACAGCGCTCTCACAGGGTTGTTGTGAAGTGAAGGTGCCCTTGTGCCCGTGGTCATTTATCAGAATATGTGATTCAAAGTACTGTGGCAGCAGAAGCTGATGGTCTGTGCTTGTGTAAATTTCTTCTCATCGCTTTGAAACTGAGCACATAATGCAACACTGCTGTGCCCCTGTAATGTAAAACACTCTCTCCCCTGTGTACAGATTTGCATCATTCACACACAGTGAGCCCTGCAACAGGAGAAATGCCACCACAGGAGGAAGAAAAAGATCAAATCAACAAAAGAACCATATTTTAACAGAATATGCCATGAAGTGTGGTGCAGGTACAACAACGTACTGTTGATTTTAATCCTTATAAAGTTTCCAAAACTGTATCCAAAACGTCCAAACTAAATTACAGAAAATAAACAAAGCTGCAAATGTTTGACTGGGTGGAAATATTATATATTATGTGTGTTACTTAAATCAAAACCAGCAAAATGGATATTGATTATACCTAAGTTACAATAAACTAATCATATATAAATGATACATATTTCTCATTATTAAATTTCGGTTTGAATTTGAATAACTATGGTAGTTCAATATTACAACATAAGACATGGAATGAAAGGAAGAACAGCATGGCTAGAGACAGAGTAGATTTACTCAAGTAGACTATGTTACTGCTTGAGTAAATCTTGTAAGACTCGCCAAATGTGGAATCAGTTATTGTTAAACTAGATTTGTGCTTCTGCTCAGGGCATATTGTAGCTCAGTATCAAACTGTAGCTTATCGTGTAAGAACATGCTGATGGAGTGAAGACTGCATCAGCTGTGATTTGCATTTCCTTATCCCTGTCATGACCACCAATACACAGGAATCAACACTAAAAATGGCAAAGGCCAATTGCATAGGCTATGCTGTAGGCTGTTAGTAGATTTGACAAAGACGCACAAATCTAGCCACTACAGTAAAATGCTACTAACATAGCTAGGCATCAGAGTTGGGGCAAATTTTACTGGTGGATTCTTCTCTAGATGTATTTCATACAGGACTTTTATTTACATTGGAATGGTTTTATATTCAAGTTCAGAACAAACTAAAAGCCCCTAACCAGGTTTAGATGAATTGTGTCTGAACTTTAGCTCTTTTATCATGGGGCTGATCGAAGAGAAACGCTTTAAACCTACTGCAATAAAACAGACTACTATAGAATGATATTGTGTCAGCTTTAGATTAACACTTGCACAAAAACAATAAAAAGAAATGTGAAAGTAGAAGTTCACTACAAAGGACAAGTGTTGCTCTGCTTGGATTAAATTTTAAAGTAGACCAACACAGGTCCAGCTACTGACTCTTTGGGTTTTAGTTCAAGAGGTTATTACTGATAATGTATTTACTTTCAGATTTAGAGTTAGCTCTGGACTGTATTAAGAAGCATAAAATAGGACATTTTTAATGTAATGGAGTGAATGAGTGAACCTGACATTGTGGAGAGAACACTTTCTTGAAAATGCTGTTTCTGTGCATGTGGAATCAGAAAAGCCCAGAGGAATCCATCCACAGCACAAACTGAAAGGATGAATTACTTGTACTGAAAATCTGATTCTCAGCAGAAACCATAGGATACAGACCATGTCAAGGCTCCATTTGCATGTAATTCCATGGAGTAATATTGTACTGTACCTGTACAGTTGAAAATGAAACATTGTGCAGGCTTAATCAAGAGTGCTGCACACTAGATCAGCTGATGAGAAACTAAGCTTGCTTGCTGGCATCACCAAACAGACAATCGATTCAAAATGTCATCTCGCTACACATTCTTCACTGCTGCATGTCACACCTTACCATCAAGTCTCTCGAGGTTCATAAGTGAAGAACGGCTTTGGGAACATTATGGATCCTTCTCCCAGTGGTACACTTCAAGCCACCATCAATCAGTGCAATAAAAGCAAGAGCAGAATTGCACATTTGGTAATTATTAAAATGCAATTGATCTTCTCTTCTGACATTGAAGTCTTTGTATTTAAAAACAATAATAATATTAAAAATGTGTGTATGTATGACTGAGAGCAGGCAGGGGTGGGACATGCTCTGGTGTCCTCTATATGAAAAGAACAGGCTTTTGTAGATACTACCACGATAATGTCATATCCTCAACTTATCGTTCAAAAGTGGTTCCTTTCCTTCCAATATGAAAACAGCTAAAGTCATTCCACAATATAAATCTGGAGATAAACAGTGTTTCACCAACTAAAGGTCGGTATCTATACCACCACAGTTTTAAAAAAAATTCAACTCTTTGTTGACAGACTGGACAAATTCACTGAAAAG
The DNA here is from genome assembly GCF_022458985.1 of Mugil cephalus. Classification (NCBI taxonomy): domain Eukaryota; kingdom Metazoa; phylum Chordata; class Actinopteri; order Mugiliformes; family Mugilidae; genus Mugil; species Mugil cephalus. The sequence continues at coordinate 26,455,737 of NC_061778.1, forward strand.
CACAAATTGTTGGCGACGGTCAGTATGACTTCAGAAAGAAGATCAACTAATGGCACTTATGGAACTAATAGACGAGGTAGCAACTTGCACTGGTGTTATTTATAGATCTAAAAAAGCATTTGATACCATCAAACACAGTATATTATTTTAAAAAAAATGAAAAGGTATGACAGCAGAGGGATTGTGTTGGATTGGATGAAAAGCTGCATGCAGAACTGCCAACAGTTTGTGCAAATATAAATCATCTTCCCCAGATAAGTGAAGTCCCACAAGTGTCGGTGTCAGGGCCAAAACTATTTATTTTATATATAAATGATTTATGCAATGTTTCAAAAACACTTAAAATTATATTATTCCCTGATGACACCAATATCCTTTGTTCTGGAAGTTACCTACAGAAACTACTGGAGATGGTCACATCAAAAATATATAAACTGAAGACAGTGTTTGACTCAAAACAAAATTATCTTTAAATTTGAATAAAACTAAGATTAGGTTATTTGGAAACAATAAATCAATTACTCAAACACAAGAGACTGTGGATTAAACCAGATTTCTGGGTGTGATCATTGACAAACCTCATATAACATATGTACAACAATGTAATAAATTAGCAAAGAGTATAGGAATACTGTGAGAGATATACTGGACCATAAAATATTACATATTCTATAATACTCCAGGAACACACCAACAAGCTATTTTTAAAGTCACGGGCACTTAGGGATTTGGTTTAACTCAGAACTGTACAAATCATGTTCAAAGTAACAAATAATCTACTGTCTAACAATATACAAAACATGTTCATGTGGAGGGTTATAATCTCAAGGAACTTAAATGTTAAACATCATTGGTTTCGCACAACACACAAAAGCATGTGCGTATCTGCTTGTGGGGTGATTTTGTGGAATACACTGGCTGAGGAAATCAGGCACTGTGAAACTGTGGAAGCAGTATAAAGAGATGGTTTTCACAGGGTATAGGAATGAAGAGGAGGTATTTAGAGTGCTTTAAATATCATTGTTGTTATTATTATTACTGTTATTAATTAGCGGCGGTGGAAGAAAGCTTTGAATAATGACAGTAATAATGATGAGGGGTGGGGCCAGATAAGCATGTTGCTTCCCTCCACTCCTTTTCGGACATTACTAGTATTTTAAGTTACGTAGTATTAGTATAAGCATTTTTAGCTTTCTGTCTTTTGTGTCTTTTCAGTTGTATATTTATTTGATGCATTTCTTTCCTTCTGAATGTTCGAAATAAACTAAACTAAAAACTGAGTCAACTTAAATCTTCATTGAGAACCCAAGGGTCAAGGGTCAAGCAACACAACAGTCATAAAATTAGTTATTTAACTACCTGTTACTGGTTGCAACAATTCACATAGGGCACAGTAATACGTCAGCAGTATAGCTCGCTATGCTTATGTGTTTTAAGCATCGCTTGCTGAACAACAATGGGCTCCAGCACTGTGTGTAATTGACAGAACATGCTGAATATTAAGCTCCGTATTTGTTGCTTACTGCTTCACGTCACACTGCTGGTACACTCACATTAAGGACAAGAGCGAGTGGACAAGTAGAAACACACACTGCAGGTTTCACACAAAGCAATGGCAACATCAGATTTAAAGGGCAAAACTGTTGCTGCTTCTTGTCTCCCATCAAGCTGGAAATGTTAGATATTACTGGGTGCTCTGCTGGTTTACTGAATCTGACTGCTGCAGATGCAGTTTGTGACAAACCAATCTCGTTTGCTGTCCCTTTGCTGGCCTTAAACCCAAAGAATCTATGTACATTTACAGCTTGAAATATAGCTCGAGAACTCTGTGTTTTTGTTTTGCCCCAAAGCAAAACTATAGATTCAACTATATAAAAGTTCAAATAAAATATCTAAAAAGACATCTATTCGAGTGATTAAATAATTCAACCTATCCACATTTATTCTATCACAAGGAAAGGCATGCACACATGGACAAGCAGACACATGCTCAGTGCAACTAATGCAATAATCATCATGTTTTTTTATTGCAGTAAGAGAATTCTCTGTCTTCATGTTCCTCCAGCAGTGAGGGAACAGAGTCTCCCTTCTGGCCCTAGACATAAATTTATAACACTACACAGGGCAAACCTTAGTAGGCTAGCAAGAATGCTTTCATGTCATTAAGGTCAAAACTATGTGGAGTGCGACATGTATGGAGTTCCCCGACATGCATGTGAACGCCAACACACAGAGACATTTACGTTTACATTTTTTTTACAACTCAGTGTTCAAAACAAAATATTCCTTTCCTTTTAAATTAACACATGATTTTTGGCAAAATGAATGTGGAGACATGTGTGCAACAAAATGAGGACAAGGAATCAACACACCTGTCCTAAGTGTCACTTCAGGTCTTTTATTAAGTGCACACACACTCACACCCACAGACATGCATATGTACATCGCCTCTGTGAGGCTTTAGGAAATACACAAGTGTAAATACAAACCGCTATAAACCAGAATAAATGTATTTACACTGCATCTCCTGTAAGAGAGGAGCTTGTGAAGTATATTCACAGAATCCACTCAAACACCTATTTTTTGGGTTTTTTTGTGCAACTGCACCAGCCTCTCTACCAGAAACACAAGCATGAAAGCACCACCCCAGTTCCCTGACGAATTAATCCTCACATCTGTTCTGCTGGAGACTGAGAAGAGATTAACCTGCTGCTTTTACTGCCTCGCTTCCTCACACGCATGTTCAAATGAATGCATCTCATCCCGATAGTGTATGAATTTAAAAATTTGCAGAATAACATCATTTCACCGACGCATGACGCTGTACATCCAGATACAACATAGCATTATTGGAAATTGCCATGATTGCGTTCATGTTATAATCTGTTTCAGAGCCATGACGACATTTAAATCCCTTCAGGATCAAGGGAAACAAATCTGCGAAGCTGTCACTGATCAAGAAAATAAACGGAAAACTTTTTTCCTCATACTGAATGCACCTTCGAGACCAAAACAAAGCATTTTAATTCTGCCTGGCGGTGTTACAGGATTGGTGACGCTCCAGTAGAGAGCCATCAACACACACACTCGCTGCAAGAAAAGAATGCAGCTGGACAAGACTTTCAGCAATGTAACCTGACTGCGCAAATACGTACGTGAAAGGTTGGCGCAGAAGTGTATTAGCAGTGTAATAAGATGCACACAAACGTGTAAACTCACACACGTTCATAAACAGGCCCATGTGAGTAATGGGTGGATAAATTAAACTAAATCAATAAATTACAGAAGACCATCTTTGAAATTTAAATTGAGTTGCATTTATAAATGTATTGCTATATTTTACATACGCTGTAAAATGTGTGTAAATGCATGCAACTGATTAATGAGTAAATACTAATTTGAAGGGAAAACCATCTTTCTTGTATGAACGGAAAATTATTTATGTGTGTGAGGTTTTCTTGTGTGTATGTATGCGCATGAGCTTGCATCTCTATGAGCATACATGTATGTCTCGGTAATTGGATCTGAGCACAACATGTCGACACTGGCAGCCAATCAAAGACATTTTTTCTAGCCAAAATTAAATCCCTCTGCAATATCAATCACAAATGCACACAAACTGTGTATTAAACACAGACAGGCTGCTTGATAACACATGTAACATACTACTTGTACGTCATAAATCAGACAAATGTAAAAGAAGGAGCAACACGCTACTGGAAATGATAGAAGCTTAAAACATGAATAAGCAAGTAACACAGACTGAGAAATGATAGATAGTGCACATGTTATTTATGTTTTATCTTTCCATCTATTATATGCACCACACAAACAGATGCACAGAGCCCCCAGGGAGATAATAAGTCTCTCACCGACTGAATAAAACAAAGACAGAGAGAAAGCTGCAGCAACAGGAGTTGAAACTTACCTCCTCCGGACAAAAGTTCATCGTTTCCAAAAACAAGAACAGATGGCGTGTCAGAAACGTGTTTGAAACCGATTTCATACGGGGAAAACCGGGGGGAGTGGAATGGAAAATGTGTCAGAGTCTACCTGTTGTTTGTGATTGTTAATAGACAGGACCAGAGAGGATGACCAAAAAAACCAAAGGAAGAAGGAACAGGGAAGAGGGCAGAGTGCATCAAGGATATAGCATCCTGTTTTTCAGACAATGTGGAGAAGAGAAGAGAAGAGAAGAGAAGAGAAGAGAAGAGAAGAGAAGAGAAGAGAAGAGAAGAGAAGAGAAGAGAAGAGAAGAGAAGAGAAGAGAAGAGAAGAGAAGTGGTGATCCTACCTGGAGCTGTTCGGACAGCGTGGTGGACTGTCTTGGACTCAGGGCTGGAGCTGAACTCTCCTCAGGACGCAGAAACACTTGCTGACCACGTCTGCAGGCGACAAAGACAACAGTCAGGACCTTTGTGTGTGTGTTTTGCGTGTTTGCGCTAGGTACTCATGAAATCAGCTGATAGAGTCTAAGTGATAAGATGTTAGAGTATTTTCAGTCACAGACACACATTCAACAATGTCTGATTTCTAAGAACTGAGGAGTGCAGGAATTTTAAGGTGTGTGTGGGAATGTAAGAGAATAGGTGAGTGTTCAGGTGTGCGCCTGTGTGTGTGTGCATGTGAGTGTGTGCGTGTGGTCCTTACAGGTCCTTTCCTTTCTTCCTCTCGAGCGCAGTCATGTCATCTCCACCTGTCGTACGCAGAGAGAGCGCTGGAGTCACACACACATTCACACACACAGCGACGCACCAGTGTACACACTCGCTCTGGCAGGCTGAGACACACACTGGCGCGCCAACACCACGGGCTTCAACGCATAGAGTCTAGAGTGAACACACAGTCCCTCCTCCTCTCTCCTTTCTCCTCCCACCTCTCCCTCTCCCTCTCCCTCTCCCTCTCTCTCTCTCTTTCTCTTTTTCTGTTCCTCCTCTGGGTCTTACTGCCTCTCTCAGTCCTCCCATGTTTCACCTCCATACCGTCAGGATGTAAGCCAGCAGAAAACAAAAAGCACTTTTCCAAAGGCACATTATATATCTGAAGGGTGAGCTCACTTTAACCATTCATTCTTATCAGCATTTGAAAAGTTGCAATTTTACCCCTGATTTTCTGGTCCTCACCACAAAAAGAACACTACGGTTGTTTTATGGATACTTATAACACATCTGACTTTGACAATGTGCTTTTAGAACATCCAGTCTCCAATCATATTATTTTAACCCTGATTACAACTACATCCTGACATGAAGCAGGTCAACGAGCCAGCTGTTCTCAATCTTTCTGTTATATCACATGAACTTTGTCAGTTAATGAAGGACATTTTGAAGGACATTTTGTCCATTGGCCATTTTAAAGCTATCAGCTTTATGATTGATACCAACGTGATACCAGCTGTAGACCAGCTGATAAACAATCCTTTAATTGAGATTGCTCATGTGTTTTGGTCACCACAGTAAGTGAGCTAATCCTGCAATAGAAGAACATTTCCCAGTGTGTCAAAGTAATAGAAAATACACATTTAAAATTGAATGAGCTTTTTCAATTCTACATAAGAGAATGAATTCCAGGAAAATCTAAAATACATGCTTTAAACCAGTTTTACTGAAACACACCACTGTCATTTCAAATGGATTTAAATCTTTACCTTTTCTTAAAAAGCAACCTCTTACAACCATGAACATGATGTCCATGAGATACAGAATAAACTGGAAACCAAATCCTGAAAATCAATAAATGTACCTTGATTTAGCCCTAAAACCACCTTAACAGAATCACAATCTCACCCCACTACAGCCCAGTACGTTTAATCAACTGGTGGATTCATTATATCAACTACAAAATGCTGCAGGAAGAGTTCAGTGTGGAGCTGTCAGCTGACACCGAGAGGTGACATTGGTAGCAGCTGGACATTTAAAATGACATTGCACAACAGGTCTGTCTAATGTAGTCCATCAATATGACAGCAACCCTTAGAGGCATCTACTCAAAAAAGCTTTCCAGTGCAGCAACTATGCATGCAAAGTCATGTCATATCACAAGGAAAATGTATGTCTTAAGTAGATTTATTTAGACAACACTTTGCTTTTTTGATGTTTTTGAATGCATTAGGGGATATGATAAGTGGTGATGTTAAAAAGTCGCGCAGGTCATTTTAAAGGATATTGACTGAGTGCATATCTGAAGCTAACACAGCCAAACAGTCAAAGAGTAGGACAACAACAAACTAATTCCAGTGTGTTTCAGTTCAGATGCTGAAACCTGGTGTGACTGGGGGAAGATAAAGCTGATTGTTTGGGAAAACAATCAGAACTAAGTTATATTGTGACGGGTTCATTGGAGGCTGAAATTGCCTGAAAAGAACGATGGAGCATTGAAAATTGAAGAGGAAACTGAAAAGGAACTAAGAACTTCAACAAAACTACCTTAATTAGAATCTTTAACATATTTTATAAGTCTAGTACTGTGTCATATATGTAGTCGTGTAGTAGTGTAGAATGGTTGCTCTAATGTATTATAATGTTCCTACATTTTAAGAACAATTTGTCTACACTGAGTGAAATACTGAAAGCACCTTTTTCTGGAATTCACCATTACACTATATTTGATCAGCCTTAGTCTTTTTATTCATACAGAGGCACAGAGTTCACACAGGCAGCTGGTCTGAAGTTGACTCCTGGTTCATGGAGTCATGTGCCATTCTATAAAATGCTGCAATATCCCAGTAAACCCTGAGGCTGACTGTTTTGTAAACACAGAAAAGGGTTATTTCAGAACAGCCAAGCCTCAGACTTTATTGACCAGAATTGGCTAATAGCAGCAAGATACACTGAGAGATAATCAGCACTGCACACAGTTCATATTGTCAATTCTGCACTGTGTCAACCACAGATAGCGCTCATACTAACACACACACGTACTCATGCACACGCGGGTAGCAGGGCAGACTCTTACATGCACTCAGACAAACACAAGCAGCCAAGAAAGCACAAAGACCTGACAATAGATTAGTTCAAAGCAAATTCTACTCAAAGACTGTCTCTCTTCATCTGCTGTGGGTTTGCTGACACACACACACACACACACACACACACACACACACACACACACAACTGAACATCACTTGTGTCTTAGTTCAGCTGAATAGAGTATTGATCCCAAGTTTCTGATTAAAATGGGGGATGCTCAAATGCAATCAACACACAAACCCAAAGTGTGATCACTCAGCCAGTCACTGTTTCACGCACAAAAACACACAAACTAAGTGAAGCAGCAGAGGAACGTAATTAGCAATTCAAAGACCTTGATTCTGATTACAATCCACTCACTAACCTTGGTCTGATGTGTCATACTATATCTGTTCAGGAATAATATTTGTGTATTTCAGTGATTCCACTGAAAATGGAATCAGAAGTGCAAATGTACTGAATGTGTTGCATGCGTACAGTATGTGTGTGTTCCAATGTGTTTTTGCCCCAACTCTCATAAAGCAGCTGTGATTGAAAGCTCTTAATGGTAAAGGTGCACTCAAGGGAATAGGGCTAATCTACATAATGGTGGAGCTATATTAACAGCATCCTGATGCACACACACACACATACATACATGCACAAACACACACACTTAGGTGTCAGCTAAAAGGGAGTCCCTCTCACCCCCTACACAAGTAGTTTTCCTCCTGCTAATCTAATCTAATCTAGACAAACAGACTTAAGACAAAGATGTGTTTACATTATTCGAGCTCTTTATTAAACTGTATTATAACATTTCTAATTAGAGTGCAGATTCAGGTTTACGCATTTGGTCATTTCACATATTTATGATTAAAGATTGCCGATTAGAGTCATCTCACATTTTTACTCTGACCTTTCACTATTAAGATTTCTCTGCTAAAATCAAGAAAATCTTCCATGCTGCCTTCACTAAAACCAATCCCCCATGAGAGAAAATTTGAGAGCCTTTCTTATTAGTGTCTCTTTCACCACAACCCCCATGCCAGCTCGAAAGAGATCTGCAAGTCTATCGGCATACTTTTCTGTGGAACAATAGGGGTTCCCATCTTGAGGTGGCCACTTCACAAATGTGCTCAGCTTGATGAGCAATGTGCATTTGGAGAAATTTCTGATTTCTGCTGTATGAGGAGCCCGAAAAGATAAAGAGAGGCATTAAACGGAATGAAAGTAGATTGTTAGATTGAATCAGGGATCAGTATAAGGTGTTCTAATGAGAGGCTGGAGAAGACGCTCTGATTCATTCAACGAGCACAGCACACAAGTCTGAACCACCTAGATTATTTAGAACACGCTGTATACCTGTAGATTTATAAAGGTAAGAAGTACTTACACCATAGCTTTGCCCTTTATTCATGAGCTGAAACAATTTGTCACCCAATCACTAGTACTACACCTTATTGGTTCATAATTTTAATCAGGACTTTATTTTCAACATACAAAACCTAAGTAGATTGAATGGTGCAGCAGTGCACAGAGTTCATCTATATAGAACTACACTGAGGAATTATTTAACAAGTCTGTGCCTATAGATAGACCTGAACCAACAAAATACAATGTTGTTCCTGCTGGGGCTGTCTATGCTGCAAATCCATGCTCCCCCAGAGCTGCAGAGATACTTGGTTAAAAGTATTACACCACATGCTGTATGACTAATGACTTAGAGAAAGGTGTGTGTCTGCGCAAGTGTGTGTGTGAAAATGACTTAACCTTATTGTTCATCATAACTAATTTCCTTAAACAACACAAGCAGTAAAACAACAGCAGGAAAGCAGCAATGACACGCCTTACTTTGGAAAGTCATGCAGACTTACGCAATCACACACGCACTTAACAGCAGGCTGCACTGTTTGTATTGATAACCTATTTCAACAATGAGTTTGTTAATCTGACCCGACTCTGCCAGGCTCAGCAGTATGACAGTAGGTAATTGAATGCAAAAACTGTCAATAATTCTGCAAATAGGATGTTTGAGAATTCACACATTACTTATTTCCCCTTGTGTACAGAACATATTGATATATACAATAAAACACAGATATTAGATACAGTTATAAGAAATAATTTATTGATAGGAAACAGCTGCTAGACTTCGCTGGTGCCAATAGGCTTCCGCCAAGACCAATTTTACATTCTTAAATGGCTGGTACTGACTTTTTCATCATTCACTTTTATCAAATGTCAGTTGATCAAATTACCTGAAAGTCAAAGAGTTTTGTAAGCAAAGGTCTTGAGATGACTCAAACTTTCAAGTGCTGCTGAGGGTTTTTCATTTCTACGCCGCAGAATTTCAAGATAGGTGTGTGGGAGTCATTTTTTTTTTCATCAAAATTATCGATTTGGCATCTATTAAAAGTCCATCTCTTTATGTAAAAATATGTCTTTGCTTTCTGTGCTCCACCGTGAAAACAGCTATACATTCATGACGAGCAAAACATTCATTCACCGCAAAAAAAAAACAACAAAAAAAAAAACAACAAAAAAAAAAACATTGAAAATCACAAAGCAATGAGAGGCTGTTTAGTTGGTTGCTATGCAAGTTGGTACGTTGGCAACCTGAATGGTTTTATAAGCCAGTTTCCATACCAACATGCACTGTCTAACTGAGTACAGGCAGATGAGGGGAGGGATGAGGAAAATGAAAAACAGGACTAGTCGTCCTACTAGTGCTGTATAGTTTGGTGTTTAGAAATCCTGGGCTATGCAGTAGTTCTTCCCCTCTATGTTATAGTGTGTGCATGTGTGTGTCTTTTGAATAGCTAAGAATCATGGTTCAGCCGAAAATCTTTCTTTCTTTCTTTCTTTCCTTCTTTCTTTCTTTCTTTCCATCTTTCTTTCAAAATGATCTTCAAGGTTCAGAGTGAGCTGAGGAAAAATTAAATAAATGATGTGCTTAAATAGTCAAGGGGAAGTTCATATTACAAATATTTAAAGTGGCCCCTCTGATGCTTCAAGACAATCAATTTCCAGATCAAGACGAAGAATACAGAGTAAATTGTAAGGGAGATGGTTTCGGTGGCAAGACTGGACCACATAGTTTTCCAAGGATTCCTGCAACAAAGTGGGACACTCTTTGTTCTTGGGTCTTTGGTCTTTAATCTGACTGTCATATCTTCAGTGAGTGAACAAGAATGACCTTGAACTTACTTAAGTCTGACTCTGTAATAGTGTCTTGGACTTTACAACTGATACTTGGACCCATGTGAGGGCCACTGTCACTGACTGCTAATGGATAGCTAACACAAGTAACTTTATCACAAACACAACAGCGATAACAACTGCAACATCATACTGGAAGAGGTAAAGTCACCCTTTGGTTAAGTCACTCCCATTGTCTGTCTGTACAAATGACTTTACATATTATGAGACTGTAGAGTTTTTTTGTATTAGATTAGATCAATACTTAATTTATCCTGTGATAAACTCTGTGTCCAATAGTTTCTTTAAATAGAAACAGATATGAACAGATATAACAGTTATAAAATAATATGAAAATATAATGCTGCGTAAAAATAGTAGCAATGACCACAGTCCTCACAGGGAGGCGTTGTAGACAAATGACCTCCTCAACCTGTCCCTGGACAAGACAGAGGCAGCAACCTGTCACTGAAAGAGCTTCTCTGTCTGACTATGTCTGACAGATCATGGACATTGTTCATGATGGACCAGATTTTATTCAAGGAATTGTTTAAATGCCATATATAACAGTTATTGTGCCAATAAATGATTAAAAATATACAAAAATATTTCTACATTGTTGTTTTGTCTGCCTGAATTTCTCCCAATTTCAGGACCTGGAAACAATGAATGTCTCTGAAAGATTTTCACTAACCCCTTTTAAGCAGCCTGTTTAAATTAATACTAACTCGGGTGGGTTTTATGCTTTACAAGTAAATGGGTGTGATTGGGTGTAAATGGGGTCAGCAGGCAAATTGTTTTTTGGAAGTGGACCAGAGCTGTTCCTCACCAAGCTTACATCCACCATCATGTGTTGTGTGCTTGTGTTTTTACTCATCTGGATGTTTGCAGATAGGTTTCTAATAGTGCATCTAGATTAGGGGTTTATGTGTTGTAACTAAATGCTTTACCATCAAACACGTGCTTGTAGATGAGGGCTCATTCATGAGAAAAACCTCTGGGTAACCAGTTTGTGAAAATGCTTTTGGTAAACTCTGCTCCTGTATCAAACTTAAACTCACATCACTCACCTCAGAAACAGTTCCTCAATGGACCATTGAACTGCAGATTCTCTGAACCAAAACTCATTTGATATCAACTGAAGACCAGCTTATGATTACAATACTAAAATGGTTTCTCACTAACCCAATATTCTCAATTTCTAAAAGCAGTTTATAATTGTATAGCAGTTATCAATGTAAAGTATACAGCTGTGATAAAAAAAAAATAATTAAAAAAATAATAATAATAATAAAATGGGTGTTGGAACTGCATTCAGTTTCCAGAAGGTAAGTGGACAGAAGGACAGTTACCTAAAACTTTCTGCCAAGTGTCTAGAGAATAGTCATCAAACAAATGGTTCTTTCACAACTTAAAACTTCTTAGTACACAGTTTGCTAGCCCAAATAAGTGTTTTTAAAAACAGGATTAACTATGGAAAAGTCTGAAGTCATCTACTTGGGTTTCCTGAAAGAAAACGCCATAAATATGTGGATTAACATGTGTGTGTTTATGTGTGTAAAGAGACTTCCCATGTCATAGTTATCTGCTTCCTTCCCGGTGTGCTGCTCAGCAATGTTCAGGCACACACACAGACACTGGGACTCACACACCCATTTCCTTCCTTCAGTAGTTGGTTATTGCAGCTCATGTCAGAGGTGAAATACTGAGCATACTGTGTGAAGCATCAGTGATATAATTCAGAGAAAGAAGATAGAGGGATGAAGAAGGAAGCAAGGAGAAGTGAGGAAGACGGCCCGTTGAGGCGAGGGGGAGGACCCTGTCAGTCGTCGCTAGTGCAGCCTCTGTTAAAGTCAGGATCAGTTGAAAAGCTAAAATGTGTCACAGCTGACATACAGTCGTCATTACATGAACACATGCATGTTGACGTGCTGCAAAGCATGAAAAAATACGCAGAGTGGGAGATAACTACAGCGAAACTTTAGCGGCAAAGTCAGAGTGAGGTTAAAAGATTGAGAGGCAGCAAACAAAGGCAGACCAGAGAGCGGAATGGGAATGGAGAAAAAAGAAACACTGCAGCAACAATGGCAGCTGAAGAGAGAAACTAAAGAATAATAGATGGAGTCATGCAGGGCCAGTGAGAAAAAAAAAGGGACATTGCAGCAAACCAACAAAACTTGTTTTTACTTTTTTCCTTTACTTTCTTTGCTCAGAACTATCTAAACAACTAATGATGTGTGGGGGAGTTCAGCCCTGTTGTAGTCTTGTGATGTGTGTTTGGAGATGCAAGCCGAAGATTCGTGTGACATTCGTCTATAGGTATTTGCCTGTGTTTGCAGGTGTACACATGCCAGATATGTCAGATGGAGAGTATGTATCTTTATTTTTACCTGCGTTCCCCCTCGTCCTCTTCATTTCTCTAATCTAATTGGTTCCTCAGTTCAACAAATGAGAACAGAGCCTTGAGATTATGTGGTGTTGAACAGACTGAAAAGATGCTACAAGTGGTAATGACGATGACTCTGTGTATGTGTGATTGTGTGCGTGTGCGTGTGTGTGTGAAATAGCCACGTTGACTCCGATTTGTTGCTATGGCACCCCATCTTCCTGAGGTGCAAAAATCACAGAACAATTTATACCCACAATTTCCTCTCTATAATGACTCAGTGAATGCACTGACCCTGGCATGAACACACACACTCACACATACACCCTGGATTGGAACTAAACTCAGGAACAACGTGAAGTTATGAAATAGAATGATCATGTTATCAGAAGGAATCTATATACCTCTGCAAACTCTGTAAACTGTAGTGCACCTTATCAAAACTGCAAACATCCTACAGTGCCACCAAAGTCAGTCGAGTGTTAAGCTGTAACTGGGCTCTGAATCACCTTTGGAATGTCTTAGAGAACCAGATCCTTTTTTCACAACTGACACAAAGTCATAACCAAGGCTTTATTATGGCAAAAAAGAAATGTAGGCTACAGGTCTTATAACCACATGTTCTTTACAAATATTCTTTGATAATTATATACTTGATAATTAACTAACCTATTAATCTAATTTCGAAGCTGAATATAATCAGTTGGCTGAAAGGCATAATTTGAACATTCAATTAATGTGTTATTTGTCATGGCAAAAATATAAATAATTCATTCTTCTGTCTTCCAAAATAGAAATGCTGTTCTAATGAATCTAGGAAAGACAAAAATATAAAGATCTCATCTTGTCTTTTAGTTGATTGTTCAGGTAAACAATTAGAGGTTAATCGATGTGACAGTAATGGCCCTAAATTAATTATAATTCTTATCAATTATTTCTCTTTGAATGGCCTGGCTACACAGCTGCTGGCCAAGACCGGAGAATAATGACAGAAAAATGCAAGCCGCCACTGACAGAGGAAAGACGGCCAGTTCATTAGTTTGAGCATGACAGAAATGGAGCAAGTCCTTTGAAGCCGTGACGCACGTAGTCAACAGGTCAACACAAAGACACGGTACCCAGGTCTGAATACACAATGGCAATTACAGTCGTACCACACACAATCTTCCCCAGCGTGCTCGCTCACTCGTGTCATGCACATGCATGACAAATGTGCGCACACACCCTCAACACACATCCACATCCTCACCTATATAAACAGACCTTAATCACACATGTTTGACCTCTCTCATCCCTGGCCTCTTCTTTCCTCTCCCCTTACACTTTTTCACCTCTTCCTTCCTTCTTTTCTTCCTTCACTCTTTTGTCCTTAATAATGTTTCCTTTTTCCCTCCGCTGATATCCTCCCTTTAATTCTGTATTTTTCGTGTTTTTGCTTCAGGCTTCCTCCACCAAACAAATCAGTGCTGCTGTCACAGTGCCCCCAAGTGTACGAACACCTAAACAACATTCAGTCTGCACAGCTGTTGGACAACACCTCCTAAAACTGTGAGGTGTGAACCAAATTAGATGCACATCTGACTTCAAATATTCTGGAGGTGCGTTTAAATTAAGGGTACAAGAGGGATCTATTTTTATCCTCTCTGACTTTTGACAGCCTGTTTCCTCTTTATCTCTGTTTCTTATGTGTATGTGCTCTGCATTTACTCCACATGATATGAAACGGTGAATCTGTAACCTTGAGCCTGTCATGAAGTGAATTCCCACTGCGACTGAAAGCAAAGTGCATTAGTACTCTCATTTGGATTATTGTCAGGTATGCCTGCACCGCTCCCGCTGTTTTATGAAGATTCAGAACCAAAATGGAAACCAATTTTTGGATTTCCTTGACAATTTCTCTTAGGGGCGCTGTAATCATGTAGCCGAGGAAATGAAAAGCAGCTTCTGACTTCTTCTGAATGGCCTGGGTGAATTACAAATTCACTCTACCTCCCAAAAGCAAAGTTTTTGTTTTATACTCTCTTTTTCCTCTTACTACATACACACTTACACATCTCTACAATGAATACCAATGAGCTTTATCTGTCAATTTCAAAAGGAAACATCAAGCTAAAAAAGGATAAGAACTAAACATCATGTCTGCCCCCCTCCCACTTCAAAAAAAAAGGATAAAAAGGACAAAGAAAAGAAAAAGAAAAACATGACAAAAATGTTAGTCTAATCTATTGAGAACTACAGTTCAATTTAGGCCAGATTTACACGATGCTGTGTGTGTTTTTTTTCTTTCCCTCTTGTCTCATCATCTCTGTTAATTTTATACTCTTTATTCTAGTGACATTTTCTCTTGGGTGACTCTGCCTGCCAGTGACACATTGTAAGTTCTCCAGAGTAAGACTGTCTGTGAATGCAGCGTGTATGTGAAAGATGTACACATGACTGCACATGCTTGTCTTTGGATATGCTTAAATTGCACGTGCTTTTCTCTCTCTCTCTCTCTGTGTGTGTGTGTGTGTGTGTGTGTGTGTACACATTACAAAGAATCATCAGTGTCTCAGTAGGAATACACTCCAACAGCGAATCTTCAGTGACACGTGGTTGGTACCATGTGTCCAAATGTGTCTCTGTAAATTACTATGTGAGTTTGATTCCGCAGTCACTGATTTAGATCATTCATGGCAGTACAATGTACAGTAAAGTATAGTGTTTTTTAATGCCAATTTAGACATTTGGACGTAAAATCGGGAAGATTAATTTGTATGTGCACAAATTGTGCACATACAAAGAAAACGAAAGAAAGAAAGACAATAACATAGGGAAGCCTGCACATGAGTTCAGGCTATTAGCTGCATAGGTGGATGGACGCTCTGTTTTAAAGGTCAGGGTTTTGCCATCTATGCATGCATGGTTCCACCTAACTCCCAGCTTATTCAAACTCAAAGAGGTGGACTGTGAGTGGAGCTGGGACAGATGGGTGATGTCTAGGCTAACAGTTAGCAACCTGTGCAGGACTGCCTATACAGTATTTTCACATTTAACTGATTATAGTAGGTGTAAGTGTTACACTATAACTAAGACTAGTTATATTATAGCACAACTGTAACTCACTAGTTTCCAATCCTGCATATCAAAGAGATTAAAGGGAAAGAAGAAAAGTGATTTCCTCCACGATTAAAACACTTCATCTTATGATTACTGCAGCCAGGCCCTGCTCAACGGGTATGGACAAATAGAGATAGTGAGCGTGGATAGGTGTGTATACAGGCCAGTGTGTGCATGTGTCTGTGTAGTGTGCAGTCTATCTAGGTGACTGTAATGCCTGTCCAATCACCTCACCACTGCCGAGGACATCAGAAATCATTTTCTCTCCAATTTTCTTCACCTGTCATCTTTCCACGCTCCTACCTCTCTACACCTCTCCATCCCTCTCTCTCTCTTACTCTGTCTCTTTGGCCATATTCTCACGTTGTAACAAGAGCCCATTCTATTTTCTGTTGTTAACACCATTTCCACTTAGTTGTTTTTTTTTTTGTACTTGATGGGATTGCTTGAAAATGATTTGTTTCCACTGTTTGTGACCCTCTTCAGCAGCAACAGTGAGACGCTGGTCAATCACACACAACAACAATGACAGCCACACAGTGTACATCACATATAATTGCACATATGGCCTCACAGACTTGCATGTACTCACATACCAGTTCTGACCACCTGTGGGGCAGTGCCATTGTATGTATTTACATTGACAGGATGATGAGATCAGCTGCACACCTACAAAGTCACACACACATGCACAAAGGATGCACTGATGCAAATTATATAAATTCATCAATATACCACAAAGGTCAGCCTTAACTTATTTCACACACACAACATACGCACAACCCTGAAAACACACATACACATGCAAACACCTTCATCTTCAAAGTCTGTAATCAAGGAGATGAGAAAAGCTCTGGTAGAAACCTGCTGTTGCCATAGTAATATGGTCATAACAACCTCTTCCTCTCCTCCTGGTAAATAAATCTCCTTTTCTCCTAAATGTGTCCTCCTCTCACACCTTTCTGTTCCTTCCTCTCCTCTTCTGCACCTTGTTCTGCTCTCTGACTTTTCCACTTAGCACCTTTCATCACGTTTTCCCTTGTTGTTTTCCATTGCTCAGTCTAAAATTAGTACTTTCAAGTCTGAAATGACCAGAACTCATAAATGTGACAGCAAAACCATAAAAAAAAAGAAAAAAAGAAAAAAAATAGGAAAGACAGAGTCCTAAATGGAAAAAGTCTTTCATTCAAAATCCAGATTCCATGTGGAGCCCGCTTAAAATTTACTGTCACAGTGATACATTTAAAACAAGTTCTGACAAAATGTATTATTACAAAGCTGGATGATACAACAGTATGCAATGCTCTATGATGCAAGATTGGGCATGATTTAACTGAAGCACTCCTTAATATAATCTATTTGTAATTGCTTTTCTGGAGGAGAGGATGGTGGGATTAGAGAAATTTTTGATAGAAAAAAAATCATGAAGTCAGTGAAGTGACTGTTTTATTAAAGGTACATTTGTGCATCTAATCATTAAATAATATGAAATAAAGGCAAAACTGAAAAGAAATTGAACTGGATTGCAATGAGTAGAAATTCTGTGCCCTATCATGAAAGGTAAACTTATTTGAAGAAGAACTATATTGCTCCACATAAATCCTGACTTGCTTCCAGTCTGCAACTCAAGGCAAGCGTGTATTTTCTTTGATTTGGGGCCAAAGACGTGTGTGTGTGTGTGTGTGTGTGTGTGGCTGTGTGTGTGTGTCTTTGTCTGTGTCCCAGGAAGGAGTGACAGGTAGAGAGGCAGGCTAGTCTACCGAGAGGAAGGAGTCTCGAGTAAACATGACAGAGAAGCTGAACTCAAAACGAGACCAAAGGCAGATGATAAAAAAAGAAAACCTTGTATGCTGTACTAACTTTATTAATACACTGCCTGCAGCCTGTAGGCCGATATAGATCTGTGATTCCTTCAGACAACTTTCTGATAGAAGTCAGTGTAGCTATTTATTGAACGACATTGGTCTGACATGGGGAAGGATTAGTACAACACCCAAAGCTTTTGCATGAAGTAGCCTGACAGACAGCAGAGTCAATAGGATGACACTTCAAGGCTTGTCAAGTCCAGAGGATTTTCCTCCACTCTCCATTCGATTTGGATACAACTGATTTGACTGCCAAATTTGAGATGTGCAACTTTGCAGCAAGCAAAAAGGGAAGCTCTGCTGCTCACCCACATCTCACAGCTCACAATCAACAATCACAGTTCTGGCCATGCTTGCAAGAGTATTATAAAGTGCAATGCAGACTGATCTCTTTTAGTATTTATTTTACCTTTGCTTTACCTTTGGGAGCAGCTGTGGCTCAGTCCGCGGAACGAAGGGTTATCGGTTCGGTTCCCTGAGCAAGACACTGAACCCCCAGTCGCTCCCAGTGCAACCGGCACTGGTGTGTGAATGTGTGTGTTAGCGGTGCAGATTGGGGCCGTAGAGTCACAGGTTCGCCGTCCACCCTGTTCATGGCTGTAGTGTCTTGAGCAAGCACTTAACCCCCAATTTGCTCCCCAGCCGTGGTCTACTTGAGGTTGCAGCCCACTGCTCCAACTCTACACACTACTGTGTGAACAAATAGATGGGCTCAATACAAGTCACAATACAGTATCAATTATTATCAGTTTTTTTTGCAATCAGTGTCAAAATGAATCGAAAATAGTTCTGCATTTCTCAATAAGCCTTAGAAATTATGTAGCGATTTACAGTTTCTGGCTGTGTCTGAGCTGAAAAAGCTACCACATTCAGGAAGTAAACCAAGGCGTAAAGTTGGGTATCATGCATGGCCATCCTAACAGAGAATACCAAGCAGCTTTCCAAAGCTCAGAACAAATAAATGACAGCAATCATACTTAAACTATTAGAGTGAGTTTAGTCTGATTGGTGGTTGGTGTTCACCGCTTGGGAGTCATTGTATCCTCAACTATTGTTTTTCAGACAAGAAATCAACATAGGTTCTCTAGAGAAGATGCTAATGGCTAGTTACATCTGCAAGTTGGATAATGTATGTATAGATCTATGAAAGTAATGTGACACTCTAACTGGGTGTAGACAACATTTAGAAGATGAATAATATAGCTGGCTTTCCAATTACAATCGCAGCCATGGTAATTGCCATTTACTGAGTAATGACAGAACACAGTTAACAACACATTTCCTAATTAGGCCAACAAATCTGAATTTTTGTTAAATAGTATGATTAGATAAAATGCTTAAAGTTGTTTTTCATCTATAATTAACATGTTAATGTTAAATATGTCTATAACTATGTTTCAATAAACCTTTGTTGGAGGAAGCTATTTGGCTTTACCAAAAGGACTAACTTACTACTCAGCGAATGAGTTCTAAGAGAAAATGAGCTGCAGCAGGAGGGCAGTTAAAATCATGATGACATGATATCCAGAGCTTCAGTAAACAGATGTTCTTTTGATCACAAAATGAACTGTACTTTTCAGTTTTTCACGAGGCCTGTAGAAAACCTTCAGGAAGGAGTTAAACGCTCAGTTTTTTGGTGTCCAGAGATCCTTGAAATAACATTGATCAATGAAGCATTTCAAGTTAAAGACTTCCTCCCATATTATGAGGTTTAGTTGACTGATACAAACACCACCACAAAATGTTCTCTGGTCTTGTCCTTTTGCCACCAACAGACAAATTGTATTAGTGGGATAAATATGAGTACGTGGATGACTGCGCCCACATTGACACCTCTTTGCACAGAGGGTGTTTTCAATTACCTCGCTCAGAGGAGAGAGGCGCAAAAAGGGAGATACTGAAGAAGGCAGACAGGAAGAAATTATTTAACTGTCACACTGATGCGTAGAAGAGTAGAAATTAGTTTTGAAATGAGGGTCTGTATGTGGCAGCTGTAAACTGACATGTAAATGTGAATGTTTGTGCATGAGTCTGTGCAAACAGGCTTTCTTCTTAAAGCCAGAGCAACATTCTCATCTTATCTCCTCCCTCCTCTTTTTTTCTGTTTGGCTGTCCCTTCTCCCTTTCCTCGCCACATCCCTCACTTAATCCATCACCCATTTTGCTCCTTTGTGTACATTTAATGTTTAATTATGAGGCAGATATTTTTATCCAGAGCGACTAACATTAATACCAGCGGTGGTATAAGGTGAAGCTGATCTGCACACATCACGTGGCAGCTTCGACATGCTCCTGTACACACACTGACTTTAGTACTGATAAATAAAGGCAAGGCAGGCATCCAGACACAAATCATGACTGGATTAACACAACACTGTGACTTTAAATTCAGCATCTACCCTCCAAAGTGTAGAGATTTCCTAATAAGATTGAATTACCACTTTCATCAATAGACCAGTACATTAATAAGGACCTCTTGATGGGCTTAATGCCAAGAGGCCAGTCATGTCTTCCTGTGGTTTACTGAGGCTTGTGGCTAAAGGCCAGCTGTGTGTGTGTGTGTGTGTGTGTGTGTGTGTGTGTGTGTGTGTGTGTGTGTGTGTGTGTGTGTGTGTGTGTGTGCAGATAATGTGATCTTTCCAGTAAACATGTACTAAAACTCAATATTTCATTTCATACTGTATGCACACCTTAACAACAAAATGAGTCACCATTCGGTGTCCTGGAAACGCCAGTAAGTGCTGCAAAAAGGACCTTTATGGAAAGTTTTAACTGCTAATGTAGCCAAGCGTAGTGAGGCAACAGGAAAACTGAATACAAAATGAGATTTAAACTCTTTGAGAAGTCACAACAGGCAAAATAACCGACACTTGTGAAGATTAAGTGTGTGTCTGCGCTACAGTCACTGAATGTCAGCAGAATGGGAAGAACAGAAAAAGGCTTTTTGGACCTGAGAGTGTTGATGCATTTCCCCAGGGTGGTTTACTCTCCTGCCAACCTTCTAGTCACACAAGATAAATGGACTAAACTATTGTCTTCTGTTCAGTTGTGCCATTACATTACAAAGTTAAACTACAAACTAGAAATTGTGTATAGAGTGTAAAAGGACTCAAATGATGATTATTCAATATTTTCAATATTCCAACATTGAATTGGAAGGTTTCTAATTTTTTGTGCTAACATATGTGTATTTCCATTGGAAATAAAAGGTTTATTAGTGACACAGATCTGGAATTTGTACCAGCTACACGTAGTTATCGTTTAAATGATCCGTGATCCGTGAATGTGGCATACTACCCCGATTACCCATAACATTATGACCACATTCCTAATATTGTGTAGTCTCGCTTGTTGCCTCCAAAACAGCTATGACTCATCACAGAATGGACAATAACTAACACAACACAGTAAACATGTACTAAAACTCAATATTTCTTTTCATACTGTATGCACACCTTAACAACAAAACGAGTCACCATTCATTGCTGATAGCTTTGTCTTCTGGAGCTATTTCCTGAGCTTTCAGATCAATCATGGATTCTGTCTTTGGGTTTTATGCAGTGTTTTTGAAACAAAAACAAAATAAAAATGTCGGGGCCTTTGGGTCCTATGGGTTGAGGGGAGGGGGATCTATGGATCGCCCCACAGATACTTGGTCAGTTTGGGGTCTAGTGAATTTGGAGGCGAGGTCAACACCTTGTGCCACATGAATGCCAGGCCTAAAGGTTTCCCAGCAGAGCAGTGAACATAATGTTATGCCTGGTCAGTTTATCACCATCTTAGAAATCCCTTTAGACAATTTTTACCATTTTTGACAATCTTTGTCGGGTCAGATGAAATCTGTAAAACCTCCAGCGAATTCTCAGTCTCCTCCCAAGAAGGCATCCTCACTCACTGGCCCTTTTCAAAGCAAAGTAGCAGAAGCGCTATGAACTCCCTCTGAATGCTGAATGCTGTGTAATTTAAACTATTTCTGTAGACTAATCCTCGGACCTGCTTCCAAACAAAGGGTTTATTACTACTGTAATATTCCATATTTAGTGTTGATACATGTTACTCATGAGTCACAGTATGAAATCTAAAACCAGTATTTTATGTTTTTTAAATATGGGAATAATAATAATATCAAACAACAACACTTGATGATTTAAAATCTAGACTGATGTGTTTCCTATGTCTGATGGTCACATCACGTTTCCTTTCAGGTCACAGTGACTGTGATGGCTGGGTCACATTGGGTAACTGCTTGCTCATCTGTGCAAGGACATTTACAACCACAGTATACACATCTCTTTGACCACTCACAGTTTTTAACCCAGCTGTGGCACATTTCCTTTTATTCTGAGTCTTAGCTTTAAATCACTGTGTTATACTGTGACCACACACACACATTGTAATTTTGGCTAATGACACATCTGGTTGGGTCTGAGGCACTTAATCACCTACTGCCAGCCAGCTACACTGAACAGCAGTGTGGCTATTCTTCTTTTTACTGCAGGCAGCCTATAAACATGCCCATAACACTTTATATGTCCATGCTGTGGAAACCTAATGCGCCCTTGTCTTTTTCATTCTGCAACTCATCCTGTGAATAATTGCAATTATACACAGTAACTATTAATGCCTGAGCAAAATGCCTCCAAAATAACAAAGCAATAACAAGAAGAGGACTACCCTGTTAGTTTTGAAAACTTAATTAGAGAAATATACAGTATGACTCAACCAGTTGTATTGTCTGATGTACTCATGCTGAATCTAAAAATGTGAGAGCAATAACAATCATCAGTAAAACTGGCATGTTGTATTTAGGATGCATTAATTAAAAGTTACTAGTCTGGTATTTTGGAGATTAATAGCGAAAGTGTTCAGCAAAGGTCAAGTCAGTCCTACTGTTGAACAGGCCATGAGGACACATGGAAACAGTCTCCTGTCTGTGTGTTCCACCCATAGGCTAAAGCAATCACATGGATTCTGTGAACATCCAACCCCAGCTGGGAATTCACAACTCTACGTAAAAGAATATGAAGAAGAAAGGCTTTCTGCAAAGTGGAATTCCTGATTTCTTTTGCACAAAGATGTTTTACTGTATGCTTTGAGGACAGGACAAATTTAATTATGTGAACAACTACCTTTTTCTCAGTGTGTGAAGCGTACTTTCAAATAAAAGTTTTCTTTAGCTTCATAATTTTTACTTTGAACTTCCATGTGACTTGAGGGACCTTTCTCCTCTGACAGATGTTTGGACCATTGCCAACCATCTATTAAATTTTACTGTCACTACAATGCAATGCAAACTACACATTGTCCTTCTCTTCCTTTAATTGGCTTTGAATTATATCATCATCTTAACCCAAATCATATGCAGAAAGTACACCGGATATTTATGTTCATGTAAATATACTGTACAGGCATATAATCTTACTCAAAGCCACAATTACATCCTCACACATTGAATCTCACCATAAACCAATTACATGCATAAACTGCTCATACATACTGTACTAGTATTACTCACCCTGTCACCATATTACTAACAATACACCCACATCAATGCATCATGTACACACACAGACACACATACAGACAGGATACAATAAACGCCAAGTTCCTCTCATTACGAATGAATATACCAGAAAGGAAAGTAAAGGTGTGTATGCCTGTCTGAGTAAACACGGTGGTGGTGTTTGGACCGATAAGGCATCCGGTCCTCTGTTTGTTCAGTTCCTGTGTGAGGCTGGAGATAAGAGTGTGTATACACACATGCATAAATTTACACACATATGATATATCCAGCTCACAGACATATACACACAAACGCTAAGTCCACAAAACTCAGTTTCAACCTGAACCTCTTTCTATTACACTACGTCTGTCTGTCTCTATGACACAAACACAAACAATGGATAACACTGTATCCTCTGATGTTCACAAACTAACATTTACACATCAGTGAATGTGTGGGCTATATCCTGACTGGAAGTGACCCCAGAGCTAAAGCAGCTCACAATATAATCCCACACATTGGAAAAGGGAGTGATGAAAAGATTAAATGCAATATTTATATCTTTGTTCAGTGCATGCACTTTACACTTGTGTTTACACTTATGTTCACATGAAAAAATGAACAATAAAATAAAAACTCAAAACTCAGGGATCCCGTATTAAAGATTGTCACTTGTATAATTGTGTAATTGTTTTGGAATATTCATCATATTCAAAGGACATTTTTTTTTAAATACTGTTTTCACTATTATAATAAGAGACGCAAGGAGACCCAAACTAGAATGGTGGTTCTCCATGGGATGTTAATTAAGAAATGTTTATGATTAACAAAAAAAAAAAAAAACACACACACACAGTACGAGATAAATTTCAGTATAAGCTTGTCTAAGCCTCATAACACAAGCAAAGCAATGAAAAGATTAAATCCAGACACAACCAGCTCTATGCTGTCCACTTCAGGGTGACAGTGATGTCAAGTGCAAGCTAATAA
Organism: Mugil cephalus; assembly: GCF_022458985.1. NCBI lineage: Eukaryota > Metazoa > Chordata > Actinopteri > Mugiliformes > Mugilidae > Mugil > Mugil cephalus. The sequence goes on from NC_061778.1 coordinate 26,479,728, forward strand.
CGGAAAATACAGTATAGTGGATGCATCCATTGATGCAGTGTCTTTAAACAGAGGAAAAGCTCAACTAGTTATTAACAGCAGCTACGAAGAGGCATGATTTGGTCTTTTTAATGGAGATATACAACAATGTACTAATCACTGGTGGTCTTTGTAAAAGACGGAAATCTTTCAGCTTAAAACTATAGTATGAGATATATTTCTTAAAAATGCACATTGAAGCCCCAAACAAGTTATCATAATGATGACTGAGTAAAACAGTACCAGTTTTAATCATGTTGTCTAGATTAGATCAACCAGCAGAGCTACAGAGGAGAGCAACCACTCATGGTATATGAACCGAGAAGAAAACTTTCTGATACTACTTTTCTTGAGTGCAGTGGAAGAATAGAAAGGACTGTGGGACTGCTGGTATACATCATATGCACACTTAAACACTGGTTGTGCCATCCCTGTAATTATTCTCACTGCCAGAAGGGGGAGACAAAAGTTGTGCAACGTGGCTTTAAGGTAATCAATTCACTTATAGTTATTACAAATTCCGGTAATCACTTTTGATTTATTTGTTAAAATATTAATGACCTTAAATGTAAATTATGTAATCTGTATGTGTGAGACAAGGCAAACAGGAGAAAACAACCAACAATGTATGGTAAAGTTGAGGTATAAAATAGAATATTAAAATGAGCCAAAGTCTCAGGAGATCAAATTTATATCAAAGATAGAGATTAGAAACATTGGAAGGTGAAGAGGCAGAATGAACAGGAGGTGAGGAGGAAGAAAAGTGGGGACAGAAGGAGGAGGCCACCATTAGGTTTAATAAACAACTGAAACAACTCCAGAACAATAAAACAGAGCAGATAACACCCACACAATGATCCAAAACACACGCACAGAGACACACACACACACACACACACAGACACACACACACATTCAGACAGCATAATGAAGTAAATGGAGCAATGAGGAAGACTCCCAAAGAGACAGGAGGAAAGAAAGTATGAGATGACGGATACCAGAATTAACAGTGTGCATTCGCGCACACACACACACACACAAGTTTGTATAGCTATATTTGTGAGGACACTCATTGGCATAATGCATTCCCTAGCCCCTTGGTCTAACCCTGACCATAACCTAATTGTAGCCTCTAGCCTAAAGGTTTTAGCCTCAAAACAGACAAAAAGTGAGGCCAAAAAAGTGAGGACTGGCCAAATATCCTCACTTTACACAAATGTCCTCAATCTATGGTATAAAACTTAAACTGGTTCTCAGAAAGATAGCTGTGCAAGAACACACACGCAGGTCGGTAACCTCAGGAGCCGCATGCGATAAAACGATATATGCAGTGTTACGTTCAAAATGTATTCGTATGCATAAATACAATTTAGTTTTCTCTGTAGCATTTCTTTCATTTCATAAACGCAACACACTATAGTTTTTTATACATAGGCCTAGCATAGAGGTAAAAACGATATATGCAGTGTTATCTTCATTTTAGATGTCAAAGGGGTTTAGTGGTTTCCAGTGTTTTTCTTTTCTGTTGGACACCCGTCCAAATGGCTCTTTGAGTGTTGAAGGTAGCCGACCCCTGCCCTAGCCCCTTACTCTAACCCTAACCATCTCAACTAAATGCTAACTAAATGTTTAACCTTCAAAGCAGCCAACAAGTGAGGCCAAAAACGTGAGGACTGGCCAAAATGTCCTCAATCTGATGGTATAAAACTTGAACTGGTTCTTGGAAAGATAGCTTTACAAGTGCACACACTCACACGGCAAGAGCTACATTCATATCTACATATGCTATTGAACAGTAAGTCGAGCTGGAAGATAAGAGTCATTTTCTGCACTCTGTCGTAGAATGAAGGGTTTAATTGGCTGCTTAACCGCAGATTTTATTGTACACACACGCATACACACACGCACACGCACACAAACTCTCACACACAGAAGACAATGCCCTCAGCAGGTTTTGTCTTTTGTCATCCTTAATGAATAGTACAGTGTTGAGGAGATAAGGCTAAACTGGACTCATTAAATCAAGCCTGTGTGTTCAAGACCTAGTTTTTTTATGTTGGTGAGTCAGAAAGTGAGAGGGTGAAAAGGAAGGGGTGAAAGAGTGTGAGAATGAGTGAGAAAAAAAGAGTCTACCGGTTGCTGAGCTGCTTAATTACCTTGTCATGGAAAATTATGTTGGCACTGCAAGGGACACTGGATTAAATGTCAGCATATTGTCGTGTATAATCAGGAGGTGTGTGTGGATAAAGGTGTGGGCAGGCTGTTTTATATGTTTCTGTGCCCATGTTTGGGCAGTGTGTGTGTGTGTGTGTGTGTGTGTGTGTGTGTGTGTGTGTGTGTGTGTGTGTGTGTGTGTGTGTGTGTGTGTTTGTGTGTGTGTACATGTGAGAGTGACAGACAGACCGCCTCTCAGCACATGACTTTGGCATTAGAGCGTGTGCTGAATCTAAAGTGTCAAGATCGCTGATAAGTGACAGCATTTGAGGAAGAAGCAATGCAATTGATAAGACTGAGATATAATGAAGGTTGGTAAAGGTTAATAGCTGCCAGCAATGTCTCTAATAACAATTTATAGACACACAAAGACAGACACACCCAATAATACAAGCGCAAACACACACACCAATTCGCTTACAAGCCCACATACACAATGTCATTTCAGAGGTTAATAGCGTGTTCAAACGCCTTATGCTCTAAGTCATTTGTCAACATTAGCTTTCTAAAAGGGACAGTTCTCTGATACACAAGCAACTGGCATTTTACACAGCCAGTGCCATTTATTATTAATAGCTGTCATGGAAATATGGGCTGAGAGAGGCAGGGAGGGAATAAAGAGAGAGGAGGGAGATAAGAGAGTGGGGGGTATGATAAATCAGTCATGACATGAGGAACTCCAAAACATTCAAGTCCAGGTCATGAAATTAAAATTCACTGATCACTACATTTTATACAATATTTAAGCTGTTGTCCTTGTAGCGGTTTTACATTTCTCTAGACAGCCAAAGGTGCTGAAATGTGAAAAATAAATGAGTTCCAACTTGGTTATACAAACCCTGTAGCACCACAGTCACTGACATACTGTGCAGTTAATGACTGGATGGTATGTGCAATATGAGACCAAAAACAAGTGCCATGCCTCGCTTAAAACAGGCTCAGTACTCCAGAAATTTGAGTTTTGCAATGATCATGGCTGGAGCACCAGTGCAGGGCAGATGGGTGATTGGTTCAGGATGGAAACCTCTATGTGTCAACTCTGATGTCCTGTTGTCGGTCAATTAGGTTCCTCTCTTCTCTTCTCTAATGGGTCTGTGTATCCTTCCTGTTGGAAAGCTGATGGAAGACACACCTCGCAGCTGGCTTCACAACATTAACACGGCTATCATTCACGCACATACAGAGAAATACATGGGCGCACACTCATGCACACATTGACAGGAAACAATTTGGCAGCTCATTGGGCAAACTGGTGGTTATTGGTCAATATAGCCTACTGTAATAGCTGTCTAACATCTCCATCATCTACGACATCCACCACCCTCCACCACATCATCATTTACCATTAACCATTAAGAATTTGCCATCACCACAGAACATACTAGTTTGAAATGGACTGTGAAGGTGTTGGTTAAATTTCTGTTCAAAACAACTCAACATACTTCAACGATTGTATCAGGGCATTTGGTATAATAAATTGTGGGTAACCATGAAAACACTAAGTCTTAATATCAGCCACTTAAAAAACAAATGCTCAGAGTTTCGCAAGGGTCACAGTTCCAAATTTCTTTAGTTTCACAGTTATAAAACTGAAGAAGTTTGGAACTACGAAGGCTCTTCACTGAGTTGGTTGTCGAGGTAAACTGAGTAACCAAGCAACAAGGTCCTTGGTTAAGGACACATCAGTCATTGTAACAGAGCTGCAGAAGAGACAAACATTTTAGCAGCACTTTATCAATCAGGCTTTTATGGCTTGACACCTAAACGGAAGACATACCGTAAAAGTTTATACTGCCTGGAATTAGCAAAAGGACAAATGAAACAAAACAGAAACTGCTCATCATCTGGCTATTACCATCCCCATGGTGAAGCAAAATTGTGGCAGCATCATGCCATGGGTGACAGTGACACTGCTTAGAGCTGAACGGAGAACATACATACAGATAGAGTACTGTGACCAGAGACTAAAGTACCTGTTCTCCTTTCGGCATTGGCAAACAGCCAAGAAAACTCTGAACAGATTTCAATGTTCAGACATATGTACAGATTACAGTTCATAGACACTTCCCATCTAGTCTGACTTGAACGTAGCAGACAGGAAAATTGGATATTGGATATCTAAATGTTATAATATTTAAATCCTATAATGCAGTAAAGTTGTCGCCCAACAAATGTTGCTCCCTCTAAAGAAAAAAAATAAAAAAAAAAACAAAAAAAAAAACAGAGACATTGTGTCAGAGTTTAAGTATGGTAACATGAGACAACACTGCCACCATGAAGTAATATTGGAAATTACAACCTTACACTTTTCATTCAAGCAGATGGATGTGAAAATATGTCAAACAATACACTTTGAAGAACAACAGTTTCAAAGGAAAACTTTTCTGTAATATTTCACAATGGAGTCATTCCACACATGATCATTCCTAAACGTATATCTCTGTGATAGTTTTGGTCATTATTTCATTCTTAGCACTTTTAAAATGTTGAGATTTTAGGAAAAATGTAACCTATTCTTTTAAATTTGTATAATTTTCTTTGGTATCTGAAACACATTTATTATTGGGACTAATTTCAAATTTTGCACACAAGGCCCAATGTCATAGAATCAAACTTGACTGTCATAGTTTGTCTTTGTCTACTAGCTGTCCTTCCTTTTCGAGAAAGTTCAGCTAGTGTACATCTATGAAAAAAAATATCTACTAGGACCAAACAACACCTAACAACGGTAACAAAATACAAGATAGACAAAGATGGTGAAATATAGAGGTGAGGGGAGGGGGCATGGGTAGAGAAGAGAAAAGAAGAGAAGGGAAGATAGAGAGGAAGACAGGGAGGGAGAAAGTGAGAGGGGGGACCACTTGGTCTCAGTTGTAATGTATTATGTATCAGAACGAGCAGACCAGCAGGAAAAAGCATATGAGGTATAGTGTAATCTCACAGTGTGTGAGTGTGTATATATCTGTGTGTAATTTTGTATCTGTGTTTGTCAAAAGGAGTCGAAGTTTAAATTTTGGAGGGACGACACTGGCTCACTTTGGGACAAACATTCAAATGGCTGTTTAAGATTTCCTTTATTTCACTGGTGAGGTGAAACTCATGTTTCTAGCATAAGGAGTTAGGGTGTCCTCACAAAGATAAACAGAACTGTTCATTCTCATTTGTGTATTTGGATATTTGAATATAGCCAAGTATTTTCATCCTATAGCACTGAACTTCAATTAGCATGCCAAATGTTTGGCCTGTGTTGTTGTCATAAAAATTGAAATTATAATGTGCAACATCACCATTGTCATCACTTCCTGTAAACTGCAGCTGGAAATGTATCAAAATTTTAAAGTCTGAGATGTGACATTTGGGAGTGGATCTGTTTAAACTGTTCAATTCCTTTCAAAACAATCACATTCGTCAATAAATTGTTGCGTAAAAAGCTGCAAATGAAAGCAGTTAAGTGATTCCTTTCTTTCCTTGTATTTACAAAAGTATCAAATTAGCTCATCTTTCAAAAATATGACTAAAAGACATGTGGCACACTGTTAACAAGCGCTGAAACTGAGAACAAAGAGATTGAGGAGGTGAAAGGGAGACAAAAAAGCCAACAGTTTAGATGTTTTGCACTGATGTATCTAACATTAAACAGCAGGAAAAAATGAAAGGGAACTTAGCATATCTCCTGCTCCCATAACCCTTTTCATTTGAACACAGCAGCAGCAGCCATTTCTGAAAAACAGCTTTACCCGATAAAAGTAAAATACAGAAGGATGTAAAGTAGGACAGAAAGAAAGAAAAGGGAGAATAATAAACTGCATTAGCACTGGGGGAAAGAGGGAAATAATAAAACACCCTCTGTTTGTAAAATTGTGGACTGTCCCTTTCTTTTTTGAGTGCACCAGGACAAACAGCTATACGTATTCATTAAACCCTTGAAATCTGAGATTACATTAGAGTCATTTATGTCATTCTGCTATCAAATTAGTCTTGTGGTAGATGCCCACAAATTATGTTTGAAGGCTGGGTTTCAAATGTGTTCATTTAGATAGCAATTACAGTGATTTGTTGTTTAATTTACTGGCTAATGCTTTGGGTCTTGCAGTAAATTCCATTTGATAAATGTGTCAACTCAATTTTTGCAAATCTTTCACAGATCAGACGCTGTGTTTGGACAAGAAGTCAACTAATTATGTTGATGTTTTGCTCAAAATAAGGGATGCAGAGTGAATCTACCTGTTCCCTGTAATGTGCTCCCTTTTAAGTTGGGTTTCATTCATTAACTGCAGTGGAGGAGAGATTATATTGAGGCAAATATCTTGTGGAAGTCTCGCCAAGAAAGCCAACCCTGTCTGACAGCCAGCACATCAGTCGGATCAAACAAGTGTTATTAGTAACTGTGTGGTAGAAAATAAGAAGTCAACACAGAGCAAACACTATCAACAGACATGAGGCGGAACAAGGATTAAAGAAGGCCAGCTCTAATCAAGACTGTATCCACCTCCTCATTACGGACTTCAAATTGTTGGTGACATCAAAGTCGTTTCCCAGACTGCATAGTTAGGGAGCAGACCAGTTCTGCCACAACACAATCTCACCACAGAGAAAACTGACAAAAACAGATTACAGCAGAGGCAATTTTAAGAGAGATGGAAAAAAGACAAAAGAGATGAAAGCAAGTGTGCGCTCTCTTAGACATCAATCCACTCCACCACGAGGAACCTTCTCAAAGAAGGTGCAATGGGCCCATCAAAGACTTAACTCTCCCTCCTCTCTCGAGAACACAAAGGTCAGCGCTATCAAAGATACACCAACTCTTTCCATATCAACTTTGATGTTCAGATGGCGGCTGCACCTGGAGATGTCCCCAAAACTATGGCATGCATGTAGAGCTGTACAATAAGCACACCAGAGCATGAATGACACTCTAGTAACATCCTCAGGAGTAATACACAAAAAGCAGAAAATACATAGAAAAGATAACTGTGTACACGACTGTACATAACAGCATGTTTGTTCAGATATACTGTACATAAACATATTTGTGTCAAACAGAACAGACATCCCTTTTAGGCCCCCTGTTGGCAGAAAAAAAAGTTCATTTTTTTGCTTGAGTTGACAAGAAAAGATAAAAATATATGAGGCAGAATGAGAGAGGCATAAAAAAGAGCCTCCAGACAAATATGACTGTGTGTGTTTGTGTGCGTGTATGTGTATGCGTGCGTGCGTTGACTAGAGGCATGATGGGACAAGTGTGAAAGGTGACCGGTTGGGGTTAGAGACGACAGAACACATAAAATGGGGAGAGACATACTGACAGATCTAAGTAGAATTAGAATCAGAAACAGCGCACACAAACCAAACAGACATACGTGACTGAGAAAAATTGCAAAACAAAACACTTTGTCTTGACAGCAGGGCAGCAGAATCAGTATAAACTCTAATTAAGAATTTGAGATTCTCACGGCAGAATAATGTTTGTATCTGTGTCTATGCATGTTCACTGTCTCCGTTATCATTAAGAGGTTAGAAGAGATTCAGCTGTGATTGTCAGTGGGGTGGCTCCTTAGCATCTAATTAGAATATCATAATGTTGCTGCCTTAACAGCCAATCAAACTGGGAAAACACTGTCTGAATGCAAATGAATTTCACCTCATCATATCAAACTGTTCCACACAGCACTTCTGAAAGACAATCAGACATGTGACTGTGTGTGCGTGTGCATGAGGCTGCATTTACTGTATGTGTGTCATTTCATCTTTAGTCTACATATTCTGCCCAGGGCAGAGTGTGTTCCTACTGGGAAAAAGCAGGGGTCAAGGGCATCCTTTGTGTGTTTGTCTGGGAGCAGTTTGTAGTCTCTTTGCTGCTGTGTTACAAACATGTGTGATCAAATATGACACAAATGTCAACGAGACAAAGGCCCCCTCCAATCAAACTAACTAACATTTTCACTTTCAAAAGGCTCATCTGGATCGAAATGTTGCTAAATATGCATTCAAAATAAGGAGAGGCCCATAATACGGAGATAGTTTCCATAGTTCAAATTTGACCGATTGCTCACTGCAAAAATATGTCATACTGACTTCCCAAAGAAAAAACTGACTGAAAAAAAGACTGAAGTTGTTGTGTAGTGGAGATTCCCAAATCCAAAGTTAGTTCAGTTGAGAGAAACTGCTTAACTAGCGTTTGTCAGCCTCAGAACTGTTTAGTGTTTAATTCTTGCTTATTAAAATAACTGCATGAGTAAAAGATTTTTTCAAACTAGTCTTGTACCTACAGTTAATGCATCCATTTCTTCTACAGTTCAATTAATCACTTGATTTATACTACTGTGCTGTGCAATTTAAAAGCCTTTACTTCAGCCACTTAACATTTCTGACCATCTGTATGTGGACTTTGTTGTGGAAATGACTGAACTCAAGAGCACTTTGTGTCACCGTGGTATACATTACTGGTTACGAGTTTACATAATGTCCATCCGGTGTTTTTAAAACCACAGATTTTCACTGAGAGGACTATGTGACGTCTTTGGTCTCCTCCTGTTGTGTGACTCACCCATGCCGATTGCATAATTCCATCAATTTGGTTCTTTCTGGTCAATTTCACCTGAAATTGTTATGTTCCACTTACAAATCTAGTAGAAGTTCCCATGCTACTCTTCTCAATGCCCTTATGCTATTTTTAGGGGTTTTATTATTCACATTATACTAATCCTCACATTGTTGAAGTGAACAACAGACAGTTCCATTCCTACACAGAAAACACATGGCCTCATGCTTCTCAAAAAACTCATATTCATCTTCTTAGAGGTGTGATTTATGGCACAATTGTCTGACCATAGACATGAGTATAGTGCTCTTTGATGAATTCTGATTCAGAATTCATCAAAGAGCACCATACTCTTGCCTATAGTTAGACAATTTTGACATCAGTCACACTTCTAAATATATGAAGGTGAATGTTGACCCTTTCTCTCACCAATAAAGTCAAAAAATGATTTATTCCCATACAAGAAAAAGTGACTGACTTCCAGTTTTTATAGCAGACATGTCAAGAGAATTTAAGGACAACACGATAAACATTTGTCATTGAAAATTCTCCCCTCAAGTGCCATTAAACCATAGCAGAAGAAGGTGATGCAACCAGCTGATGTCATTAAATGAAAGTTGAACCTCAAACTGTGGAAACCAATGTTATGGTGATGGTTCATGTGGTTAATATTCATGGAAATATGTCATCTAGTCAGTTATCATTACGTTGTTTTTACACAGGATCATGCATTGTGACCATGTGTTCATCTAATCATTATAACAGGCATACTCACACAAGGAGAGCATGTTATAAACCAGGATCTGAATCTCCTATATTGAGGTCTGCCTCCTCTTTCGAATCCCTTCTCAAAGCTTGTTTTAAGGCAACATTCTCTTAATTTTAATAGCTTTACTGCTGCCTTATGCTTAATACTGTATATTTTAGCTTGCTTGTACTGTTTCATTTGACTTTTCGTGCTTTTAACTTTTGACTTGCGCTGTTGTGGATGGCCCCAGTTACAAGGCACTTTGCAATGTCTTGAAAAGTGCTAAAATATAATCCAAATGTTTCTGTTTGGATAACACACTAAATTAAGCACATATGCCAGCTAATATGGAATCATGACTTCACTACTTGACTACTATACATATATATATATATATACCATAAATGATAAATGGCAGTACAATGGACGGGTGCTCAGCAATACAGGTCAGACTTTCTAAAGTACTTGTCAAGCAGTAGAACCAGCACTGGAGGATTACAGTAGTCCGGCTGTGCACCAGGTCCCGCAATTACCTGGTGTCCCAGGTGGAATAAGTCTGTATTAAATAGTGAGAATGAAAACCAGCAGGACTCAGAGAGCTAAGAAAAAGTGTGGGACCCACTCATAGCGAGGGATGGTAGGTAACAGAAATTATTAAAGGACAAAATCATTTGTTATTGGTCAAATAATCGTTTGGAAATCTTACAGAAATCGAAGATACTGTAATAGTAATATCCACTATATAGTAAGATAATAGTGTAAGCTTATGATGAGAATGACATTTAGTTTCATAAGTGTAATTAACTTAATAACCTAAACAAAAAAATACATTTTAATCATCTATATATAACAGTAATAACATACCAGTAATCAAACTATATATATGTATTATGATATCATGTCAGTACCAATGACCACTATCAGCTTAAACTTAGATGTTCTTCAGTGATAGTTCTGACTTTGCATTGAATATTTGGGTGGACCTATTGTCAATATTTGGGTCACAGACTGTGGCTTTCCAAAATGTATCAAATGTTTCAAAAAAGTAATGTTGGTAAAATATTTTATGCATGCCAAAGTGTGACATCTGTTTGCATTAATCTGACTGACAGCTAAACACTCGAGTAGAAAACCCCTCAGAAGAATTGTGGCTGTCGTATGTGTCCCACACTTGTCACAAAGCCTTTCATGAGACACAGACTCCGTCTCCAACATGCTCACACGAACAAATGTCTTAATTCGCAGCATGCAAGACAGATAGATCAAAGAAGGAAGAAACTACATCTGGGACTGATATACAGAATATAATACCTTTATGGGTGACCTGTGACACCATTAGTTGCCAAGCAACCTGTACTATGTTTTGGATGAAACACCTGCCCTTCATCTATCAGGCAATCTCAGCAGCTTCTTCCTCTATCTGACACATCTGTCTCCAACTCTTTGTCTGAGTCTGGTGGCTAGGATTTCAAGGCAGAATGTCAGGAACTGAGAACATAAATAAAGATAAACACGTAGATAGGAGTCAATGAACAAAACAAGGTAATGAGGAGAGTGGAAAATTGATCGTAAGTAATAACAAACTAGTGTAGTTTACCACTCACCAACAGGAGCCATATATAGACTATAAGAATCAATACAAAACACAAACAGCCATTGTCCATGTGATGGCAGATAATTATCACATGTTTCCATCTGCTTTAAAATAGCTGCAGAGGAACTTATATCAAAATAGTGAATGAACAACAGCCAAGAGATTACAAATACAATCAGACTTTGTGCAAATTATATAGTATATGTTGCATGCCTATCATTGTGCGATGTATGTGCAGAATGTACAGCTACTGAATGAAGAATTTCATTCACCGCTACAAGCGTTACAAAAGCAGTGAATGTCCCAAATGCAACACTTACAGCCGGTCAGTGGTTTTATCTCTGTGTGAGATGATCAATAGAAACGATCAATAAGAAAAAGCCCTGCAGTCATTGCAAGAGGCACAGGAGTGTGGATAGATTCTGCTACTCCTCTGTAGAGACCGAGCAAAACAACCACAATAACACTACGACAGCACTACAACTACAAAATACAGTACGTATGTTCAAGTAAATGTCATAACATAAAGCAGAAACGGAACAGAACAGAAAATAACTGCAAAAATCAACAAAAGCAACAATTGTGGATTTGCAGCAGCACATGATGAATATGAGTAATATCAGCTATAAATATATATATATATATATAAAAGGTAGTAACACCTACCACAGCAACAAAACTAATGACACACCCTGCAAGTGACAACAAAATTAAATCATGTCAGCTATACACAATGCCAGCATTGTCTCTGCATCATTTTAGTCCCCTTTTGTGAAAACATGAACACAAAAAACATGTTTTTATTTGTAGGAATGAGAGACAGAAATAATCTCTTCTGGCTACGCTGTGAAATTTTTAGTGGTGCGAAAGGGTCTATGAATTTGAGATTGATAAATTATTTACGGTAGTCATCTTGTGTCATTTTAATCCCCTAATTTCTTTTCAGAACTGGCTTCAAATAGTCATTCCAACTACTACACTGTTTATGAGTGCAAAAAACGTATGAGAGACAAGGTGCTGGCCAATTCTCTCATGCACATAAACCCTTAATATGACACTGGTGACAAAGTCATTTTTACATTGTCATTAATAGTTCTGTGAATTCCCACCACACTGACTGCCTGTAAACCTATTCTTACTCAGACTACCTTGTAACTGACTGAATGTCAAACATCCTTCAGACTGAAGTACTAATATTGCATGCAGGCACTGAGATGCCACACCTAAACAACAAATCTGAAAAGCAAACTTCACAAAGACAGCCGGTGCTACAGCCAAGTGTCAAAACATATATGTACGCACGTCTACTGCCTATCAATGAGGCCTCACCACAAACACACACTGACGAAACATGATTCTGTTTTCTAATTAGACCCAAGCTCCGTGTCCCAAACACAGCTGCCTCACCTCCAAAAGGAAGCACACACACATTAAATACACACACACACACAGAGAGAGAGAGAGAGACAGAGAGAGAGAGAGAGAGAGAGAGAGAGAGAGAGAGAGAGAGAGAGAGAGAGAAACACCTGTCTGTGGCAACAGTCCATAGAGATAAGAAGGCTGACAAGAGCTGCTGGAGCCAAAGCTGGGAACCATGGGAGCTGTCAGGCTCATTTCCCTGTGACACCTCCAGGCTCACACACACCTTTGATGGCACCGTATTGACTTTAATTCATCCCCTGTGGATGCATTTCTTCTATACACCGATCAGCCACAACATTAACACCACTGACAGGAGAAGTGAATAACATTTACCATCTTGTGACAATTCAATGTTCTGCTGGGAAACTTTTGGACCTGGCATTCATGTGGATGCTACTTAGACATGTAGCTCCCACCTAGACCAGACCAGACACCCCCACCCCATAACAATGACACCCCTTGATGGCAGCAATCATCCCCAGCAGGATGCAGCCTGACACAGACACACACACACACAAAAATACTTTAGGAACAACTTAAAAAACATGAAGAACAATAAAATGTGTTGACCTGGCCTCAAAATTCAGTATCTGTGTGATGGAGCCCTCACTGTGTGACAAAGCCCCCTCCCCTTAACCAACCCAACTGCCCCCACTAACACCACAGGACACCCTAACAACTGTTTTGGAGGCACAAGGGAGACCTACCCAACATTAGAAAGGTGGTCATTATGTTATGCCTCATTGTTCTTAGACATCAATCCAACAAAAAACCTTGGTTTTGCGGTCAATAAGACTGTAGGTTTAACCCAACTGTAATTCTATCCTCTGTCTTTTAAAAATAACTCTTCCTAATAAGGTGTTGGAAGCGGTCATCACAAGTAAGCAGCTGACCAGACTTTCTATTCTTGTGGAGAACACATAATAGAAACACAATAGTTAATACGCAAGCTTACACAAATTCACATATACTATGGCATGACATGGTAAATGAGCAGAAGGATTAGACGAAAGAATGAATGAGTTAAAGGATTTTAAATCAGGAATATTGGCTGCAACAATAATGAATGCAAAGATTTCACACAGAAGTAAACTTACAGATGATTCATTTTATTTTAATCAGTAAAGGTTGTTAAAGTTAAGATTTAAGTGCAATCTGTCCACTGACAGCTGCAGGGCTGGTCTACAGGACTGATTCATACATGTAGCATTAAAGACATTAACTTCTGATAGGCTGCCTCTTGCTACAGTTGGTAAAGAAAATCATTCATTTTTTTAGTGCTGCAAAGCAGTTGGTGCAAAGGTAAACATAAACACAGTTCAAGTCTGGTTTCTACACATTTTTTCATAATTTTGATTCAAATTCTATGTTTTAAATATGATATTTTTATAGCATGTAAGTGTGGTCAATCAGCTTTTAGAAAACTTTCTGTAGGCAGTGGATGACAATAGTGGTTTATATAGGCAATTATTAATATAGACTAATATAAAATCCATTTTCAGTGTCAGAGAGTGTTATACTATGATCACTAGTCAAGTGAATAACACATTATCTTATTATCATGGCAGCTGTCAGTAGATGGGATATACAGGCAGCTTTCTGGGTGGAGTTTGCATGTTCTCCCTGTGTCCACGTGGGTTTTCTCTGTGTGCTTCGGTTTCCTCCCATCCCAAAAACATGCTGAAGGAACTTTGACAAGTGTCAGCTTTTGATGGGTAGACAGCTGCGTCAGAGCAAGCACTTCTTGTAAATTATTCCTGGTCTCCAGTGTTGCGTATTCAAGTATTGAAAAGTCAAATGTTTTCAAAGGAAAAAAAAGTCAGTGAAACAGTGACAGGGTCATCGACAGCCAAGACTCATTAATGCACGTAGGCAAAGGCTGGGCCACAAGGGCTGATTCAAAACACAAGCTACTGTAGCTCATATTCATGAAAAGGTTAATGCTGGTTTCAATACAAACAGTTTGTTTAACAGTTTTGTTTTGTATAGGGCTGTATAGACCAGCCACTGTGCCTGTCCTGACCCGTCCTAGGCACATCAGAACTGGGCCACGGAGCAACGGAAGAAGGTGGTCGTGATTCATCCGGTCTGATAAAGCATGTGTTCTTTTTCATCATATGGATGGCTGGGTGCATGTACACTTATCTGGGGAACATATGGCACCAGGATGCATGGAACATCCTTGGAGGAAGGGGCTTTGTCTGCAACAATGACCAGGTGGTGGTACGTATCAAAGTACCCAACAGGAACATTATATCGTAATGTAATCGTGTGTGCCATAGGTCTTCAACAGCGGGTCCATGGAGGTACTGCAGGGTGGTCGTAAAATCTTTGGTTGGTTGGACATAACATATAGTAGGTAGGGAGTACTTATTCTCTCCATCAGTTTGGGGGTCCTTGGCCTAAAAAACATTTAAGACTCCTGGTCTATGCAATTCAATTCTGGGGTGGTGGGGTGGTCTATTTGAAGGGTGAGCAGGGTTGACTAATCATGTCTGAGCAAATTAATAATCTGTATGTCACACCTTGATAAACAAACCAACATCTCGGCTTGTTTGTAATAGCTGTTTACAACTGTTAAACTAGTGCAAACTATTCAGCAGTAGATGTTGTGTCTCAAAGTGCACTGTCAATTTGTTAGTCAGACCGTGAACAATGACAAAATGCGCACAGAACTTACAGTCTTAGACCAGATAGCCATTATTTCTTATATAGATATTCACTGGCTACACCATAAGTCCCAAGACATTGCTCCCAAACATTAAGTTATCAGACGATAGCCGTTGGGTTTCCAAGCTGCATTAATGTTTAATGGTTTCTAACTAAATTAATTGATTCATCGCCTTCTCAGGCTTAAATTACAGTCCTCGTTGTGGTGTACAGAGTTGAGTCAAAGTGACTTAATCTTCATGTAAGCATGATTCTACTAAACTTGACTTTAAGTTGTTGGCATTTTTCCCTTTCTAGATCTACTTGCCTATTTACTTTCTTTTTCCAAATGATTGTCTGTACTTTTGTGTACGTCTCCTTCCACAGTCCACAGATTTACTGATGCGGTGTGCTCCAAACCAGCCATAATGTAGCTTGCCTTTATACATCAGTTCTGTTATACAACACTGTATAACAGACAGTCCTGCTCTGTCTTGCACAGATGCTGATTCTCACTTGGAACTGGTTCAGCCCCATGCACAGATGTGAAAAATGAATGGATGAACTCATGGGTAATTACATGATTAGTTACATTCCACTTTGGGAAATATAACAAAGCAGTTATGTACAGATATGATGCTGGTTCTGTATAAGCTGCATCTAAAGTCAAGAGAAGGAGAGAAGTAACTAAAGGGTTAGGGATGTAAGGTAAGTTCCGCCATCCTGGTATATACATTTGAGGTTATTTTCTGTGCTGCTCATAATTCTCAAGGAGATTTTCTATATGGTTTATGTTTTAATGTGTTTAGATGTTCCCAGCTGCATGGAATGCAAAATGCTTCATCTTTGTAATAAACCTTTTTCACAGCAGACATGTTGACTTGTCACAGTTAGAGAAGCATAGGTTTATTAATGATGACTCCACCTAGGGGTTGGTCTTGCATTTATGCCCCGCTGCTTCAACTTCATTGCTTACTGGGGTGAGTTAAGCTGTGACAGGTCAAAATGTCTGCAGTGAAAGGAACAAAACAAGGCCAGAACCTCAGAGTTATCGGTTTAAACATGCTGCAATGATGCAAAGTCTAATGTTTATCATAAACCTGCCTCTGGTGGCGATGATGCCAGACATTTAAGCTTGATGACTTAATGTGTATGAGTCACTGCTGACTTCTGTCTTCTCTCACACTCCTGACCTTTGACATTTAATTACAGAAACAGATTTATTTTCATAGTTTCTCCTCTTTTGCACCGCTGATACAGCTGGGAGCATTACACAGCACCTAAGCTTTGCCAGTTGCCTCCTAATATTTATGTAGGACCACTAAATATTGTGTCAGGTTAACATTTCAAAATGAATTGCCACACTTTATTTACAGATCAAGCATAGGCAGAGCTCCTGTTTCCTGTTATGCTAAACAATGCTCTATATACGTTCCTTATAATGCCATAAGTGAATATATACAGTGTATCTGCAGTTTCAGCATACTGCATATTTATTTTTTTTACTGAATGCTGTGGATGAACTTGGCAACTGTAAGACAGGGAATCAAAATACAGACATGTTTGTAAATTAACAGCTTTTAAGTGCCCGCATTTTGTTAAATGCACACAAACATGTGCAAAAGCATGCAAACACAACACACAGTGGTTTCTCTCTGCCCTCACTTTATCTGAGTCTTCCTCCCTCACTGTCTCTTCCTTCCCTCTCTCTCTCTCTCTCTCTCTCTGAATATTTTAGTATTGATGAGCCCATTACTGATGATAACACAGTGCAATGTCAGCATCCTTTCTCTGTTCTCTCTCTCTTGCACACACACCCATACACGCTCACTCATCAGGAGTCGAGTTACAATTGCTGCTGCTCTGTACTTCTGTGCATTTCTATGTGAGTGTGTGTGTTCAGCAGTCGGCTAGGGAATCTGACTTCCTGGCATCAGTCCAGTAAATTGCAATATTTTTCAGCTTGAAAACCATTCACATACACACACAAATATAGTCGCCTAAATACAGATAACTATGGTCGATGAGTTCTGGGTGCTGAAACAATGTGTGGTGATAACAGCGAATAAGCAAAGTGCATAAACGTATCTTCCTAAAAGGCTGCTTTGAACCCACAAACATACAGAAACATAAAGGCACATCGAACATTAAAAATTAAATAAGATGTAAAGCCTTAGAAATATTCACAGTTCCTTTGTTCATGGTCAAAGCAACAATCCCAACCTAAAAAAGAAAAAGCCTTTTGATGTTCCTTTACAAGCGCAAAATATTTATTTGCTCTTGGTGCTCAATCACAAGCGGTACATATCGAGGGTTTGACATCTGCTCCTGTGTATTTTATGCGTCACTTTTCATGACCTTCAATCATGACTGGTGGCATCTCTGAGTCAAACCAGCTGCAGCTTGAGGGAAGCAGGTGAAAGCAGCTACTGAGCCTAATTGTATATCAGAGGTCACTGACGTCCATGTGGCAGATTCATTATTCCCTCACAACTCTGGTTATTTTCTCCTAGACTGGCCAGCAAATGATCAGTGTAAGAAGCTTAGTCTTTTCTCTGAGAGGTGAACAGAAGTCATTATCCTCCTTTATTGAATCTAAGCCAGTAATAAAGAAGGATATAAAGACAATCCAACACATGAGAAGATTTCTTCAATATGGGAAAAAAAGGAGTGTAAACTCGATATGCGGAAGATGCCCTTTATATTTGTGCAATCAGTGTATAATGGCACCACAATGTTATTATCCACAAATTATGATAGTCAGCTATAAGAGAGGGCTGGAGATAACAGTATTATAAAAAAAAAAACATGGTGTGTCGTTCCTGATGGAAGCTCTCATATATAAAGTATGTGCATGCTGTTTGATCAGGCACACGTTTGATCACAATCACACCATCAGCAGCAGATGTGACACTTTAATTTGAGGGCCGGCGTCATGGGTTTACATGTTAATTTTGAACACGAGAAACCTAGTTCGGCATCAGGAAGCGTTCCACTTAAATAACATTTAGATAAAGGCAGAGCCCTGATATTTAAAAGCTCTTTTTTTCCAGTCAGATGAACGCAAACAATCCATTCCAACCACACAACAACCGGGCTTAACAATCATGTTGGATGAATAGCTTTCTGATACACCCTCAACATTTGAAAAACATGTGAGAATCCAGGGAAATATCAAATGAGGCTGCCAGTTATTATAATAAGGCGCCTTTGATCCAGGACACTTATTTGCTGTGAAAAACATTTTCTTCTTTCTTTTCATGAACTAGGAAGAACAGCCTCAGGATCCAGAAGGAACATCCATGCTGAGACACAGACTTGTTTACAGCTTTGTGATGGTGCTTTCTGGGGCTTCAAAAGAGAAAAACACATATAAACGACTTCATAGCTTTTTTACTTAATGTTTTATAGATCCGTTATTAACAATTAGTAAGAATAAAGTTTAGGTTCTCCTGTTGTCAGGAAGTAACTGTGTGAAGTGTTTATTCTTTGTGTTGGTAACAGAGAAGTGAAACCTGTAGGTGATTATTAAAAGACTACCTAATGACTTCGATTGTCTGTGGCCCTTTTCTGGGTCAACACCCCAGTCAGTCAACCTTCAGTTGTAACTACAACGACTTGACTCATCTATGAAGTATTACCAAATAATGTCTGAAACATTATCAGAGAGATTAGTTACAGCTTAGAAAACATTTATGAGGGGTGTTAAAAAGAGACAGGACCGTCTCGAGACTAAGCACCGTGATTTTATGATCAACTTTTTATTTTTCTAACGTAACGACTTTCACCGACAGAAGTCAATTAATAAGCAAATCACAGCAAATGTACCTTTCCCTGTAGGAATATTAGAGGAACATCTGCCTATCATTGAACTAGTATGATACCATACAAGATACAATGGCACAAAAAGGGCATGAAATTCTCTTTGAGCAGACTAAAGAGCACTTTAGTGGCAGGTATGGTGTAGAGGTTCGGGGATTTTATTCTGAGAGCCGCCTGCTCAGTTCACACGGGGTGCTCACAGCCGCGATCAGGAGGAATAATGACACCCAGCAGGTCACACTCGCACTACTACCCAGTACACCCCAGTCTGTACTGGGCGCCATGTGTCTTTTTGGAGAAGTAGTGAGAAGCACCAAGACGCAAAGTGTAGCGTTGCACTTACATCTCGGAGGACGGCGGTTGGCTACGGCAGAGCAGCGCGTGTCCGCAAGCTTGTCCCATCGCGCATCCTGCCTCGCGCCTCTCCGGTTAACCCAAACAGCTGCAGTCAGGGGGGAGCCCTGGCGGGTGAGGGGAGGAAAAGATGAGGGAGGGCGCCGCCTGCGAGTCTGTCGGCCCTGGAGGGGTAAGGAGAGGATGGTGGACGGAGGACTGGGTGCGTGAGCTTCTTTCTCTGGCTTTCTTCCCCCTCTCTCGGGTTTATTCTGCGCCGCTGTCTCCTCTCGATGCCTGACAGCGCGCGGGGATTGGTCGGGACCCGGTAACTGATACTGAGCTGCGGTGAGCGAGGATATAACGTCTGAGCGAGCGAGAGAGAGAGAGCTGGAGAGGGAGAGACAGCTAGAGATTGAGAGAGAGAGAGAGAGAGAGAGAGCCGGTGTTTTCACGCTCAGCGCCACATGGATGCATCAACAGTCAAAGAGCGCGCGTCAGTCGAAACCGGAGCACCTGAGGCGCGTCATTCGTCCTCGTGCGCCAAAAAACAATCTTCCCGGGCTCTTCCTTCGCGAGCGACCGCTAATTCACCCGCGGAAGCGAAAGTTGCTGCATTCAAATTTCACGGTGCATCCTCACACCTGAGCTGCGCACTTTGGCACAACTCCCCCACCGTGCACCCCCGCCCTCCCCCTTGTCATGACTCGCGCCTCAAAGTGTTTCTGTCACGCTGACAGTAGCTGTGCGCCACTCCAGGTCTAAAGGTCCAACACGTCTTCTGCCATATATGGCCTTTCCACTATATGAGGAAGCAGCGGGGGTTAACAAAGTGAAACAGGAGCCATGGAAAGGTTTGTTGACGGACAAAGCCTTAAAATACCTTCTGTGGTATCGTATGTCAGCTGTTTACATGTTAATATTCCTCTGAGAGTTTTTGTTGATATATTGACTCAAAACATATATAGTAACTTAAAACCTCTTATAACCTAAAACCATGTCCACCAACACAGGCGTTTTCAATTATTTAACTATTTTCCTAACTGGACTTTGATGCTATGATTGACAGCTTCACCACTTCCATTTGATTGGCATGTGTTTATCATCATCATCATCATCATTTCAGTAATTATTATTGGTTCATGATCATGCTATACCTTCATCATCCACCCAAATAAACAGTGCTGTCGGTCATAACTGCAGCCATCTGTGTAAATGAGCAGTATGTACGAGCAGTATGTACAGTATGAACTTTGAGATTTGCTGTGGCATTTATGTTTACATCGCAGACTGCATGCAGAGGTAAAGCTCAGCAGCCACATTCTCTTCACTGCTACTATTAATTATTTGTTTCTGGCTTTAAATTGAACAAACTTGGGGAAAAAGCATCCTACAGCCTGCCTGACCTGATTATCAAAAATAGACACATGTCAAGTCCAACGTTGCGTAAGTTGTAACTTAATATATGCCCATTCTGTTGCGTCTCATTAAGTCATGTGGGTGAGGCAATACATTGCACATAGTTCCTGGACTCAAATAAAATACAACCATTATTAATCCAATCCACTAGGCTGTTTCTGTTTTGACACGTCAAAATGCCTGCCATACAGCCTCAGTAAATAAATGTGCAGCTTACAGTGCAGTTCAGCAGATCGCTTATCTGTGACAGGTTATTACTGAAAGTTCAAAGGTCTCCCGGGCTCGGGGCTACCACTGCACACGAAAATATGAAGTACAGAGTTATACATCTTATTACTTTTTACACTGTGACAACTATAAGACCTTATGGGCTAAAATGAATGGAACATGTAGGTTAATGAATGTTAGTTCATGTGTCAATTCTTCACAATGTAAGATACAGTGTTTCACGACAAATAAAGTTAGCATTCAGCAGTGTGAATCTGCCTTTCCTCTCTTTCCCCTTGTTACTGAATTGTGAATATATCTGAGCGTGTGCATGTACACAGGAGTTATACACAACAATATAAAACAGGCCCTTAATTTGAAGAAACATGTTTTTTTTTTGTTTTTTGCAGCTTATATAAATAGGTTGCAGTCACCGCCCTGTTTTGGCAGCATTTAGACCTCAACAGAAAGTGTGTTTATTTATAATCTGTGGCCTATGGATGATCTCCATATCACTGTCTAAACAAATAAAGACTGATTTAAGCCAGACTATCTCACTCTAATAGAGGAAAACCAGAAGGGCTCCAAAAATCAGATCTGCTGTGCCTGTCCAAACAAATCCCAGTATCTCAGTCCATCTTTGCACACCTCTGTGAATCTATCTACACAGAGGTGTGCATAGTTCTTTCAAAATTTCCTAATTAATCCGATATAGAGTAATTTCTTACTTAAACCTTGTATGGTATTTGGGGCTGTGGGACCCATTTTTATTCTTTATCAATAGAAAAAGGACACGATGAATTCTTTCTTCAAACTCATTGTCCATGGCTCATTTTCCGTATATACTGTAACAGATATCAGAAGCCATTTTGAATGACCACACACTGCACACTCCAACAACAAATTTATATTGCTAACAGGATGTTTTGGCCGACTGGACCCGGGGCTAATAAAAGTGTTGAAATTGTAGGTCCTGTGTAACATTAACTTCTGTCTCCTGTCTGGGCCTGGAGAGAGAGAGAGAGAGAGGCTGTGTGTGTGTGCGTTCCTGCACATGGTTGCAGCCTTTTTGCAAAATTCAAGCACCCACACCATTCTGCTTTCACATTCATGTACATTTTGCCATCTATCTTTATTTGCTCATATCCAGCTGCAAATTAGAGGCGGGACACAATAAACACATTGTAGCGCTGCCAGTTTGGTTCTGTATCACAACTGATCAAGATGTCTGAAAGATTTTCTGCTTACAAGGCCTTGCCATTGAGCCTGAATTTGGAAGAGAGAGAAGCTGCTTATGATGGTAGGGGAAGATGTTTCTGAACATGAGGATCGCATTTGGGGAAAGTCAGAGTGTGACAGTGAGTCTGAAAGAGGATGAGATTGAGCATCAGCTAGTTCCAACATGAAGACAAGCCATAGGGCCAGCCAGTCAGCAGCCAGCTCCAGGACCAGGACAAGATCATCACCAGCTACCAAGTGAAGAAAAACAAATGTCAAAATACAGACATCAAATCATCTTTTCAGCTTTTCATGACAGATTCCTTACAGGAAATCATTCTGGATTCTATTAATTTTGGAAAAAGGAATGATGGTGGAGGTGGAAGGAAATAGACCAGACCCATATACATGCCTGCTTTGGGGTTCTTATCCTTGCTGGAAGCTTTAGGTTCAAAGGGGAATCTACAGAATCCCTGTGGGATGCATACACTGGTTTAGAACCTTTTCATGCAATAATCTCTAGAATAACATAATTTCAAGGTGCCCTATCCACCTGGCCTACAGAACCACCATCTGCAGACCTTGAAGTAAATTTGTAATGTTGTTGCGGTCTTTGTCTGACACTGATGCCTTGTGAGAGAGAGGTTTTGTTTGTTTTGTTTAGTAAAATTCCAGATCTTTTCATTATTCTAGGTTGCAGCCAGCAACAGCAAAAAGAAGTGCTGCGAAGATAGACAGAAAAACACAATATGCAGACATCAAGTGCAAGAAGTACATTTGCAGCACAGTAAAACCCTCATGTGTTGTAAAGGCTGATGAAAAGGCACTGTGTTCAATGTGGCCGATGTGTCATATAGACCGACATGTTTACTGCATGTGTTGTGCTTGTGTTCCGTAAACTGATCTAAATTGTTTACTTTCTAATGATTTGTACAATAATTTATTAAAAAAACAGAAAACAAATAGCACTTTAAATCATAAATGTCATTAATAATAAATAATCATATTAAGAGAGACTTCTCAGGTCAATCAGCATGAGCAGTCAATTACAAGAGAGGACGAGGCATGGCATGACAGAGGACATGAAAGACAGAAGTGAGGATGAAGGAAGAGTCAGAAGGAGACCACCATGTCAAGTTTTCCTTGGTATTTGTGTGTTTGTGTGTGAGCATGAGTCACATCTGGTATATTGGCATAAAGGTCTGTGGTGCTCAGCTGTCTCTTAACATGTATTGGTGAATATGTTTGTCCAGCAGGGCACTTGTGCTGCGGGCCCCTGTATTCAGATCAGTCAGTGTGGGCACCAAAGCATCATCTGTCATGTAAAAACAAAAACATAACGTCTACGACAGGCACTCTCCGCCAGTTGGAGCAAATATGACTACCAGTGCTTTTTACATTTTGGTTAATGCGCTCATCTCATATCAGCATACGGTGCCAGGAGATCTGGCCAATCTAGAATCACAACAACAAACTAATGTATTTTTGGTAATATACGTACAAAAATAAATACATAAATAAATAAATAAATATCTGTAATGACCAGACCAGACCAAAACAAAGAGAAGTAACAGAATCTGGGCGTCCATCGATGATCTGTTACTGCCCATCATGTAGAAGGTTGTAGGACTGGAGCTTTTTCCAGCACAGGTTGAAAGCTGGAGTCCACATTAGTGCACAATGTAGTGATTGCAAATCTATAGCAGGGCTAACACAAAGAAAAATTACATTCTTATACATCCAATTTAGAACCACTAATTAAAATGTGTTTTTGGACTGTGAGAGGGAGTTGGAGCACCTGTAGAAAATCCATAAAGACGCAGGGAGAACTTACAAACTAAGATGCATGTTCAAGCAGCTGTTTTCAAGGTGATGATGTGTCCCTGTTTCTAGCATCGTTCCCTTTGACTAGCTTTACCAGCCATGAATTCTATAATTAATCCTGACTGACATGAAAAGTATTTAGAGATGTAATTCAGTGATGCAATTTAGTGAAGGCAAAAACTGGAGAACTTTGGACATTACAGTTTGACCTTTCACAGCCCCCTGTGAACATCAGACCCACAGGATGAAAACAATTAAAGTCTTTCCACCACAGAGAGGGACAATAAGAAGCAGCAGCTGTAATGTGACAGCAGTGCCCGGCACAGTGCTCTGCAATAAAGTGCACCGAAGCTTATTTTTATGAGAGGGGAAATTCCTGTTGTTCCAGTTTGTGCTCAAACACACCAAGAGGAGCTGCTGTTGCTGTAAATAAGACGACACTGACGGACAAAGCAGTCAAACACAGCTCTGTTTGCTTCAAAAAGCTCTTTGATATGTCATTAAAACTGGAGTGACCCATTAATGTGACCCTGACCAATCTCTCCCTCATTAAAAGCTGATTTGTTCATTACAAGGGACTAAAATTAGACATATTGCAGCCCTCATGAGCCCAAATCAAAAGCAAGCTCAAAGCAGGGAGATATATTATGTTTTAATCAGACAATAAGAGACCAGACAGAGTGTGAGATTATTTTATGACTCACTGGGATCAATATCACCACCAGACTTCACACTCATGTTGAGTGTCCCACAGCAAAGTCTAATCAAGGTCTGCGAGTCAGATAAGGTCAAGAAAACAGCAAGACAAGACAAGTCCCCTGACACCAATCTAAAAGTTTAGTGACCATGAAACTAAAATCTGCTTGTTGTGATTCAACAGAGCTGTGCAGCGTATAGAAAGCACACCATGCTTCGTTGATTGAGATCCCCAGAGTGTTGCTCGTCTATCAGCTCCTTGAGTTGATTACATCAGAACCTGATTAGACCTACTGTCCTCAACATGGAGTGTTTACTGACATTTATAGGCATCCTGATCTGCCAGCCTTTAATACTTCCTGGAATTTAAAAGTGCCAGCTGAAAACATGCTTAATTATTTATGATCCTTTCTGCACCCATGACTCGACTGGTAAACAGTTTTCGGTTGAGCCATGATGTTGGTGATAACAGGCTGTAATACAGAGCCATGAGCTATAGTGCCTGCGGCAGTGACAGTGGCTGTAAATAAGATAGTAGGGCGTCGGGAAGAACAGAGGTAATTAAAGAGCCTTGAAAGCTGTTTGTGAAATGTAGCCCGTGTGTCTCCCACCCTTACCTGTCCTTTACATGGAAGATTTATCTGCTATCAACTGGAGTTAGTTCAGATCACACACTGTGGGTCAGACTGTGGCAGCACACACAAAGTTTTTGTCTTCGTTGCTTATAGCACTGCCTTGCATGACTCTGTCCATTTCCCTCTCCCAACAGAGACGCAGACTTCTCCTTCCACGTGTCCTTGACAGTCTCAGTGCTTGAATTTGACATTTGAATTTGCAGGACCTAGTCCTAACCACACAACCCTGCACCTCTTCTCTCACTCACACTGCTCAAGCAACATACAATATGGTATAATGAGCAGCCACAGGATCTGGTTCCCATTTTGTGATGCAAAAGAAATCCAGTGGAATGGCATGGAGTAATGAGGAGAAGTTACTGCAAGTACTTTCAACAAGCATTTGACCAAAACTTAAGATAAGCTGCTTTTATTTTCCTGACAAGTAGCATCTTGAGGTCATGTAAATAATGACTGTCCTCTTTTTCCTGCAAAGTCGGAAGCAGACATTTTTATGTCAGGAGCATGAAATAGCAAAATATTTGATATTCGTTGCGATTTACATCCCTTCTCCTCATGAAGTCGATCATTTCTCTTTTCTAAGCCTGCACAAATCCTTCTACTAAAATACTGATATTCAAAGCATACACATCTAGCAGAGCCAGATCCAAAGTATCATTCATTTGGAGTCTTGATGCATTTAAGTCTAATGGACTCTCATTTTAGCTTGGTTTCTGCTCCTTACCAACTCCTGAGGGAAATATTCGTCTCTTTGGAAGCTAAATGCTCAGCTGCATTACTGTCTGCCTTTTGGTGCTCGGCTTATAACAGCTTTATCCAAGCAAAACGTCCAAAAAAACGTTGTAAATATGCTAAAAAGCTTTGTGAAACTGAGAAGTGGAAAATTCAAACCTCAGCACCCTTTCATACACAAGTAGATTCATATCTCGTAGGAAAATACTGAGTAGTCTCAGCTAACCTTAACCAGACCATATCTCATCTGACACAAAACTTTTTTGCGTATTTTTAAAATCCTTTCAGAAATAATGTTATGAATGTTTTTGGAGGTAGTGATAAACAGCATGGCTTGTTTTAAAGAGGAAGTAAATCAACCAGCAAAATGAGCTCCCGTTGAGCTCACATGCTTTTCAGACATTTCTCACAGCTCCTATCTGTCCCCTGTTATCTTAATCCCTTCTTTTCTCTGCCTGTGCTCCCCTCACTGTTTCTCTCTGTCCTTCCTCCCTCCCTCCATCCCTTCTACATTTGCAACATTTTCAACATCTTCCTGCAGCAATCTCCTTCCTCCTTAGCTTCCTTCCTCCCCGGTCTTCCACCCTGCCATTGCCACAGCATGTAAGCCTCTTCTCAGCGCTGTCTAAACATGGCATTAACCAGAAAGCCTGTGGGTGCTGCCATTTTTATTTGATCTTTTGCGGTTTTATTGCAGCAAGTTATAACCCAGTGTTATCCTCAGCCTAGGGCTGAGTTTTCCCAAAACTAATTAAGCCCATTTTCACTGTGTTCATCCTCTACTTCTGGGTTACCTTGCTCCATTCAGGGCCAGTTAGCTCACAGCTACAAGTGAGGTTGGTCCACTTGAACATGCTCTACCCTGAGTCCATTTCACAGAGAGTCTTTCACTGGTCTCTTGCATTAAGTATGGGCTGTGTTTTAAAAACATTTTTAGTCACATGACGACTTCACGTGTACTTTGTGTACTACAGCATTCTTGCATATTCCACTCTGATCTTTAACTGTGCTGACATTACTCTGCCCACTCTAACTTCACAAGAGCATATCAAGTTAATTGCTTTATTGCAAGAGAGTAAACAGCAGTGCAACATTACACAACTCTATTCAGTGAGCTGATTTTTGAGTGCATATTTTAATCATTTCATCCGGGTGGGGCTGCTTTTGATGCATAACTTATCCAGATCCCAGAAAGGGCTTAAAAAGTCTGCAAATCAAGCTGCAGACGTTGTGAAATTTGTTAAATCAAAGCAGGTCACCAGGGCTTCAGACTGAAACTGCTCAGCTGCTGAGTGAATGCATGACTCTGTGTCACATTGTTGTTTTAAACAAATCTATTGCAATACATCTTGATGAAGTCACCAGATTTCAGAGCTGCTGCTCAACAGCAAGACAGTGATGCTGCCTGGTTAGAACCATTAGTCACTCTGGATTAAAGAGTCCTGAAAATGTAAACTATAGACTGACTGGTTTGTGTTGGAGACAGAGACCTTAGGTAACTTACAACGGTCTAAAGTCATACAGTACCTCATTTGAAATGGAAAATCTTCTGAGGCTATGTTGTGGGAAGCATTCCAAAATGTAACAAAACCAGTAGTGTTTAAGCTCCATGTCATCACAAAGCCAGCTGACCATAGTTAGTCAGGCGCTGAATCTGTTGTTGACACACTTTCTCTCTTGTTTGTGGCCATTAACTCTAATTTTCACAGCACCTTTTAATATTCTCTACGCTCTTGTCACATGAACATAATTTGTTTCAGGGCCCTGCTCGAGGCTCCCTATCAGGGCGCTGGGAGTTGTTTATGATGAGACCAAAAATTGGGGCTTGATTAATGACTTTATTTTCCTGCTCTGAAACACTAAGCAGGCTTTTGTCATGAATTTGTCAGAGGTGTGTCAGTGTGCATTTGTGTGTAAGTGAAAGAGAGAATGAACTGTCTGACTGCTCCATCAGCTGAGAGTTATGGTCATTCTAGCCTGTCATAATATCCTCTCCCTGACTGCTTGCCCTCCGGTTGTCATTCCCACTGAGTCTGTTGTGTTAGTATGTACGTTCATGACTCTTGAGAGACAGCGGGAAAGGAGACTGTGTGCGTGTGTGCATGTGAATGTTTGTTCTTGTTTCTATAAAATACTGACGTTGTGAGACCATGTTGTCCTTGTGGGGATTATTTTGGATTTTTTGGGCCCACAACATTTTGAGGGTAACAACCTGTTAGGACTTGGTTATAAGATAACGGTTACAATTACGTTAGGGTTAGGCTAAGGGGCTTACAAAGGGGCTCACAAAAATAGGAACACAAGTTCGTATGTGTGTTTCACAGAGAGCCAGATGGCTGCTGGCGGACTTAGCAGCAAGAATTAAAGGAAATCATGTGAGACAGCGGTGCTTATCTTTCCATTAATATACTTCATTGCGTAGTAGGCACTAGGACAGTACAAATGTACATATGCACACAAACACATGTTGCATGTACAGCAGTGTTTTGAGAGATTTTCATATATTCCTTTATGAATATATGTTTGCAGTGGGTCTTTAAGAACATGGGGGACTGATTGACTTATCTTTGCTTGTCTTGTCCACTTTTAACTCATAGTTGTTGATGCTTTTCGAGGCAGCTCTATTGGTGTGTGTGAATAACTAAAATTGTTTGATGGTATATGTAGGAGAGAGTCACACAATGTCTATTTTTGTGGCTCATTTACTTTACAAGCAATAACTTTGACAACCTTCCTTGCTGATTTATTCATTTGCAGTTAATGCTGCTATAAATATAATGAAGACAAATTAATGTGATTTGGTTCCAAATTTATGTGAACAGTACAAATTATGTTCACTCTGACAAATTAAATGCACTCTTTTTCCAAATTAACACACACATTAACATCTGCAGAACACCTGCTGCCTTCTGCTGATGAACTGAGACTGGGAACTGACTGTATCCCTGTGTCAATCAGCATATCAATACCCAGAGCAAGCAACATTAGTAATCAAGATTGATTGTAAGCCCCCTTTACTGGGCCTGGAAGGTCTCTGTCTTCAATCATCCTTCTTTGGGCTTTTAGATTCCCAGCATGAGACAAGCTTTGAGCAGATTCCATCCTGACTCCAGGTTATTAAATGTGCAGAGATACTGAGCACTAAAGAATTCTACACAGTCCTTTTGGTGTTCACAGAAAATCCTCAATATATTTGGGCTTGGTGGAACCTTTCCCCCAAAAAACTTGATGCAATTCACCTGCTGAGAGTACTGACCCTTTTTATCTGCATTGTTCAAAACAATCTTTTTTGTTTTGACAAAACAAATGATTCAGTCATTCCACTACACCTCAACTGAAAAGTGACAATGGTAGGCCTTAATGGTTTCTGTGTATTGCAAGCAAACAATTTGAAGAAAACCTGAGATGGTTGTGGGGAAACTGTGGTACATTTTCAGAGTGAGATCCTATCCAGCCAAATGGGGGTTACAGTCAAGTGTACTTCTCAGACTGGACAGGAAGGGCATCTGACAGAAAATGTTTGCCAAATTAAACATGCAAATCACAAACATGACTTCCATACTGGAGTGTTGCCCGCGTTTACAACATTGGTACACAGCAAAAATTGGAGTGTTGAAATTTCAGGGTTAAACATGTTAGAGTTGATTTCCACTCTCACAGTGTCATTTTAACACATTCTGATTCAAAAAGTTCAGTGTTGGAGTTATTTGTCAGAGTTAGTCAAACCCGTGGATCAACTAATAGTTTGTTCTGCTGCACCATTCTTCCATGTGCTTCTGCTGGTTTCACCACTGATCGACGCTGTGCAAGTCAAACTTACGGGAAGAATGATATTAGATGAAACACGTGTATAAAATGAAATATCTATGGACAGTATATAGGCTGCTTTTCTGTGCTTTGTTGTACCTGATACTGAACAGCTAATGTATGGGACATTAACAAGCTGAAAAATGGTTTCCTACATTATCCATTGCAATTTACCAAGTATCATGCGTGCTTGAAGTTGCGTTAAACAAATCTTTGTAACTCTGTTGACCGTCTTTCGGTGCGGTGTAACTATAGTGTTTTGTTGACACACCAGTGGCATGTTTGGTCGCTGAAAAGGAGCTTTTTCTTTCTAGTTTTCATTGAAACTTTTTGGCAAGGAATACATTTCAAAGTGTTTGCAGTTAATTTCATTCTTGTGACTCTTTGTCCATAGCCTTGGACCAAGAGATGGCCTCCTTGTTGTTACTGTTCTATCTCCTTCCGCCACCACCCGCAGGACCGAAGCATGCAAAAATCAGCGCCTCTGATGCAGTTGAGAGACTTGTAGTCTTTCATTTTGTTTAATATTTAAAATTGTTATGATAATGTCATGTCACTGTCTTAGCCTCATATGCAAAAATGGGTAAAAGGCAGATGAAACAAATTACAGTCGAGTTCAGGATGTTTAAATAATCACTTCTGTTTTCTCTGACTTGCTCCTGTCTCTATGCTCAGTGTCTTCAGTGAGTGTGTTAACCCCAGACTTACTGCAGTTTGGAAGAGCATCTCCAGAATCAGCAGAGAGCCAGCAGCCGTCCCTCCTAGCTGTTTGGCCCCAGAAGAGGAAGATCGACAGCTTCTACATCGCCATGGACAAGCGTCTGATCCCCTGCCAGGCCAACCGCTCTCTTGGGGCATTTGAAGAGCTTTTTAAAGCTCATTTTGTGTTCAATGTGTCTTACGATGGTGTGCTTGTGAATTTATTATATCTTCATTTTTTATGTTCTAATTGACTGCTTGTGAAAAAAGATAAATGTTTTTGAAAATGTATTGTTGTTCTTGGAATTAATTCTCTCATAATTTTAATTATTATTGTATTATAAAGTTGTATTAAATTATCACATATTAAATTTAGGGATTAAAACTACCTAAATAAAAAAATAAGTGTTATTTTTCATACCGTGTAGTGTTAATTTAAAACAGTTTGGTGAGTTAAAGAAGGAACACTGACAGTGGTAAATAATTAATTCTCTAATTTAACTCAGTAGAGTGTGGAGCTATATAAACCCTGAAAACGTGTTAAAATCAACTCTAAATCAACACTCTTTCGCTGTGTACTGTTGACCTAAAGGGTACTGGTGGTAATTGGGCTATTGTCGAAGGAGAAGGAGAGGAGTAGGACATGTCCGTAGGCAGAGAGAGAAGAGGAAAGGCAAGTGCTCAGGGCTGAAAGTTGAGATCTGAATGTGGACAGGTAAAGGCAGAGAGACGTCAGATATGATGCAAAGGACAAAAGTTGATATTCTGTGTGTCCAAGAGATCAGATGGAAAGACTGCAAGTCAGGGTTTACACCGTTTACCATGGTGTGGATGCAGGAGATCTTAAAGGAGGAGTTCAAAAATGTGCTTGAGGTGAAGCGGGTGTCAGATAGGGTGATGAGTATGAAGTTGGAAATTAAAGGTGCGATGCTGAATGCTGCGTGTGGTTGTGCTCCATATCTTGTGAGGAAGAGGATGTCAAGTTCAGGACTGAATTAGAGGATCTGATGCAGAGTTAGTGGTTGGTGCAGACTTTGGTTATAGTGAGGTGAGGAACAGAGGATCGAAGATGTTGCGAGAGGTATGGAGATGGCTGTAGTGAACTTCCTTGAAAATGCTGAAACATAGGGTAACATATAGGAGTGGAGGCAAGAGCACACAAGTGGACTGTATCTTGTATAGAAGGTGTAATGGTAAGGAGATAAGTGATTGTAAAATGGGTGGTGGTGGAAGTTGAAAGAAGAGTGCTGCATGGTTTTTAGGGAGGAGTTGAGACAGGCAGCAGTTTGTATAGTTTTAGTGTTTACGACTTTATTGTTATGCTTATTTAAGTTGTGTGCTTTCGTACAAGTGAGCAAAGTGGCTAATAAAGCTGATTCTGAATCAGAAAAGAAAAAGAGAAGATTAAGAAAAGTTGAAGAGGCAATTCTTGTTGAGCAGGAGTTCAAATATTTGTAAGGGTGAAGAGGACCTGTAGAGGTATGGAAGTGTCTGTGAGAGACAGCAGTGGAGTTTTTAACTGCTTTGTTTAACAAGATCATGGAGAGTGAGAGGATGCCTAAGGAATGGAGGACAAGTGTTTTGGTGCCGATTTTCAAGAACAGAATCCTCTCACACGGAACAGTGGTTGCAGGAGTCACAAGATATTTGCGAGGCAGCATTTACAGCTTATCTTTGTCTTGGTTTGTCGGAAGCTGGGCAACACATTAGCTGAAGTGTTAGCAGAATCCTCGACTATCACTTATATATTAATATTTTAAGCTGGAAGTGCTTAAAGTGAAAAGAAAACTCCTTCCTGCAAAGTGCATAATACTTTATGTCTGTCGACTGTTCTCTCTGTTTTTTGTTTTGTTTTTACTCAAATTTCCAATGGAGAGTGCCAACAAGCTGTTTAGTGTCTTCCATCTTTATTGTTTGGCTCTTCTGCTGCTGGATCAGCTGTCCATTTGCACATACGTGACAGTCACTGTACTTGGCCAAAATGCCCGAAATGCATTGGCAGAGGCATTAATTGCATTAAAATGTTTGATCAGATTAATCATGAGAATGGATTAATGCATTAACACATTCATTTCGACAGCCCTAAATAATAATAATAATAATAATAATAATAATAATAATAATAATAATAATAATAATAATAATAAAAACTAATAACTTATATGTGTGACGACAAGGCTGTCTGTTCACGGTTGTTGCTATATCATACTGTTGTTAATGAGTCCTCAGAATAAATACGGATGATTTACATGTATTTAAACATTCAATATTTTCATTTTTTTATAATTCAGTTTCAACATTTCAACCAGAGTCTCTCTGACTCATCTATCTTTCTTGGCTGCACTGTATGAATGAGCACATTTGTCACCTGTTTTATTTTTGTACAAATGAACACTTTTGTGCCATTTTTAACAAATCATGAACTTTGTCCTATGTCAGTACAAACTACCAGAAATGTAATATTAAAACACAACTTCTTTCAGATATTTAAATGAATAATATCACATTTGTATAGTCACATTTTTAACAAAAAAAATGTATCTGTTACACTTTTTTGATACACTAGATATAAATCATTGCATGCAAGAGGTGGTGTGCCTATCGCCGGGCTAACACAGAGACAAACAATCATTCGCACTCACACTCACACCTAGGGTCAATTTAGAGTCACCAATCAGCCTAACAAGCATGTGTTTGGAGGTGGGAGAACATGCAAACTCCATCCAGAATTGCCCGAGCTGGACTCTGGCCATAAAACATTCAAAAACATACGATTTTGCATGAAATAATGCCTACATTAATGCAAGTGTTAGTGATACAAAAACAACAGTAACGCACTTAAATATAGTTTTTAGAGGAGCTCCATAGCGACAAGTGCTATTTTTAGAACATACCCTGCGGGCAACTCACATGGTCCCTGCAGGCAACCAGGTACCCGCAAGCGCTGTATTGGTTACCCCTGATCTAGAGAAAGTGTAGGACATGGTACCGGAGTTGAGCTGTGGTATTGCTTGAGGAAGTATTTTTAGCAGTTATTTACCATGTACAAAAGGTGTAAGAGTTAAAGTACTTAGGGTCCAGGGTAGAAGAATGTGCTGGAGGTCCATATTGCTATTGTAAATATGCCTTATAGGGGTGTACACACTCCAACAATAGGGCAAAGTCAAAGTCAGCTTTATTGTCAATTTCTTCACATGTACCAGACATACAAAGGAATCAAAAAAGGTTTCTAAGAAGTAAAGTGCACAGCTACAACAGATAAAGATAGACATTATACTAACACTAAAGTAAACAGTAACTCAACCATATATTTGTAGTAAGGGAGGATAGGTAAAACAAACCTTTGGCACTGTGAAGTGGGTGGGTACTAAGTTAAACTAATCCCTTCAGTGACTAAGGCGCATCTGATTTGATTGATTGCAGTTTCAATTTCTTTAACGAAGACTTTATTCTGAGACTACAATGAGACGTTGACGTGCTAAAACGAACATCTGAGGCGTTGACAGTATTTTTTATTTATTTTTTTTTTTTTCAAATACAGATCACTAATGGCAAGACAAGCTAAGTCTGGGTGGGAGATATATAAGAATGTCACCCAAGCAACCAGAGCCTGGAACAGCCACTAGTGGCCTGCAAGGTAATGGGTGGCTAGCTAATTGCTTTATATGTGGATACGGTTCCAATTTGATGCTAGAACATTGGGGCAATTAGCTTAGCTTAGTATTAAGATGTTTGCTTCTCAGGTTAGATGTTTCCAGTAATTGTACTATCTCCAGAATCTACGTTGGTGCTGCAGCAATGTGATCATTTGTCATGTAATGAGTAAATATAGTGAGTAGTGGGGAACACATCACCCTATTCATATTTATCCACAATTATGGTGGCTCTCTTTTCCCAGCTTCCAGGAAATGAGACATAATTTGTAGAAGCCTGAACCTGAACATTAACAAAATAAATGGGGAAATAATCTACATATTGACTGAGTAACCAAAGAAAATTGATTCAGCCATGCATGAGATCAGAATTAATCTTCTTATTTGCTTTTTAAACAAAAAGAAAAGCAGCATTACTACATATATCAATTGTGGTGGACAGCTTTTAGGTGTAGTCTCCTCTGAGAAAGCTGTACATGCTTAGGCATCTGCCAAAACCTTTCTACACTAGAACCGCTTTACTTTGCCAAGGCCTAAATACGCTGTTAATTCTTGACTTGCTTATTTCTATGTAAATAATGGAAAATCTACCATTACAGCATTTAGCCTCTTCTGTGTTTTACACTTCTCTTAATCCCAAGTATCATTTGTATCAAATAAGAACTGTAGGGATAATCCCTTAAGTGCAAAGAGACATGCGTAAGCACACCACACACATATACTCGAGTACCAGACTCACACAGATGGTCATTTGTTGGAGAAAGTCGTTATGTTTTTCTGCGGCTTAGTGGCAGCCTGGTGCATCACACAGCATCGTACAGCCCTGAACCTTATGAGCACACACACAGCCCAAGACCCAAAGAAGAGGGGAAAAAAATGGAGAGAAATAATAAATGAAATTGGAATGAGGGTGGTGATTTGCAGAAGAGAGTGAAATGAGGAAAGAAAAGAGGATTAGGCTACAGTGTCAAAAGTTCTGTGCACATTAAAGAAAAGCTGCCAGTGAAGTTTGGAGGATCATAATGGGAACAGATTGTAGTTTGTCTGCATCTGTGTAGCTTAGGATACAATCTGTGTTATTTTCAGCTGCTCTGATTTGTATTTTTGATTCAACCCCCAATCTCTTTTACTATGTGCAGAGTTTAGCTCTTTTCCCAAACAGCTTACATAATTCAGAGAGCAGCACGCACGCACGCACACACACACACACACACACACACACACACACACACACACACACACACCCTGTGGCCACATCATCTGCACAGACTCTCGTTTTTTTTTTTTTCTTTGGTTCCCTGAACAGCACCCATGCTGTTTCATGCTCACAGGGGTGATTCTATCTGCAGACATATGATGCGTGAGGGCCTCCCTTGTCTCTGCAGTGACCATATTTATTTTTCAGCCCCGGGCCGCTGTTACGTGTTCTCGCTGCACAGGTGTGCATGGCTGAGAAAGATAAAAACAGATGGGACTGTGGCTTGGTTCACGCTTTTTGTGAGGTATTCATGAAACACAAATGCAGAAAAGAGCATCATTCTGTTATGATATTTTTCACTACATTTGCTTCCTTTCTGTTTTGCTTTGACGTAGATGCTACCACTCCAGGACACAGTCACAGTAGAATGAAGAAGTAATACTTAAAGCTACAATCCTGAACTTTTGTCTACTCGTCCGAACAGTGAAAATAATTACACAAACAATGTCCATACACTTACAGTTCACGAGTCTACTTTCAGGGCTGTCCAACAAGAAAAAGATATGGCATAATAATCCATGTTTGTCCTTGTCATCAATTGCTTGAGACTGTAATCCTTATTTTGAATGACAGGTTTCTTTTTCTTCTGGAGCATCTGGTACTTTCCTTGGACCCTTTCTATGTTCCGTATCGTTCATCCCAGCCACTAGAAACAGTGAATTAATCGAACTATAGTTACATTAGTTATCCATTTTTTCCCTGCCACAGACTGCTAGTATGCCTCTCAGTCTCCACTGCTATCATTGCTCCCCTCTAAACCTATGGCAAGCTAGTGATGATTAATTGACAGTGCATCACTACCAGTGCACCTATGCAGGACTGTTGTGGTAGACACCAGATTAAAGATTCTGGTTTACCTGAAAATGCAGAAAAATTTGCCTGGTGGAGATTAGCTCAATCCGTATTGAGTGAACTCAGTTAAATTAAACAGGCATTGATTTATTTATAAAATGCAAGCATTGCTGTTTTAAGCTGTATATTGCAGTCATTCATCATAGTATTACATGTGTACATGCCTCCCTGAACACACGAGGAATTCATATTTGTCAGAGTAAACTATTTTTAAAAATGTCCTTTTACTCTTACTCTACAAATTGTAACTTGTGCATGCATTTAGTACTCCTGCCATTGTACTTACCCTACAAGTTGTCACCCGGTGTGATGAATTGATATTTATTTAAAACTCCAGTAGAAAACATGTATCTAATGTTTAAGTGGTTTTGCCATCTTCACATTACTAGTGTTCGTTAAGACTTTGGCTTCTGCTTCATAAATGAATGAAATCTTATGACTGAGTTAAACACGAGCTGTTGTATTTTCTGAATGGAGTTTGCATGTGTCCTCATCCCTTCAGGGGCTTAAGGCCACGGTGCAAAGACATTTATCTGTGATAGACTGATAACCTGTCCAGAATGAACCCCATCTTTGGACGAGTGACACTCAATACATATACTACCCAACACTACAACGGATGGGTGACCTGAGTTGCCAGCAAAGCAAAAATGATGATGTGCTTGGTGTTACCAAATGCAAACCATTTATGTGATTTGTACTGAATGTTGTGATATGGGTTTCCTGCTGAATACTCCTATATATATTTGTCTGGCTGCAGCATTGCATTTGATTTTAGTTTTTATATTTATTGACTTGTTTTTATCTCAGATGTTTAGCCTTGCATGATTAGTATCTTGGAAAGCAGTGAGGATTTTAAAATAAAGCTCTGAGCATTTAACAGCAGTTTCTGCACACAACATGAGCTTGTAATGACAGTTGCTGTCCTGTGCAAGGGAAGGCCAAAGAAGGGATTAAGACGTCAGCGAAATATGCAAACACAGCACTGTAATGTGTCAGCTGCGTGCCTCAAGATGCAGAGAAAGAGGAAAAATAGGATGAGAAAAAAAAAGATAGGTCTACTGTCAAATTGTTAACAGAGGTGAATTTTATTTATGCCACTGTGTCAGGAGAGGACTGCGTTTGCTGGCGTACCAAAGACGCCACCACTGCTGCAGCTGCCTGTACAGCATAATCCAGTGACATCATCTAGCCTGCGGCACTGAGTGTGTGTGTGTTTCTGTGTGTACATGTTCATCAAGTCAATCAAGTTTAATTAAACTATACAGTGATTACAGGGAAAATTCCTCGCCTTGCTCACATCCACACACACAGAGTGACTAGTGGCGCAGTAGCCCACAGCGTCTTTAGAGTGACTAATCTACTATTAGCACTTGTCTCCCAGGCCCTCCCCTGCTTCCCCTCCCTCTCCTTCCCCTCCTCCCACAATCCTTCTGCACCCCCCCCCCCCCCCCCCCCCCCCCCCCTCCCTCTCTTCCTTCATCCATTTCAGCTCAAGGGGTGTCTTGATTGTCAGGGTGTTTAGCATTTTTTGAAAAATAACAGCAGTGATTATAAACTGACAAATTCTTAATTCATGGGGTATTTTGCTTCAGCTCTCTCCCCTCCTCCTCATCCGTCACTTTTATTCCCTCTTTCACCCCTTCACATTTATCACCATGTGCTTTTTCACTGTCATTACTTCATCCGTGATTCTTTACTTCCTCAC
This sequence comes from Mugil cephalus, assembly GCF_022458985.1. Taxonomy (NCBI): domain Eukaryota; kingdom Metazoa; phylum Chordata; class Actinopteri; order Mugiliformes; family Mugilidae; genus Mugil; species Mugil cephalus. Next base: position 26,517,777 of record NC_061778.1, read on the forward strand.
CACTACTTTCTCTTTCTTGTTCTTTGAATGCTCTTCATTTCATCCTTTGGAGCTCTATTTCAGTCATTTCTCTAACCCCATCACTCCTCATGTTTTCCTTTCAATCACCTCATCTGTGATGGGTTTTCATACCTCCACACCATTCTTCTCCTCTCACCCCTTTTGGTAATTTTCTCTCTTCTTCACATCTTCCCCACCTCCTCCATGGTGATTGTATCTGGGAGATGAGCTGGGCGTCAGACACAAAATGTTCACCAATTTCTCTGTGTCTCCTGGTGATGAGAAATGGGCAGACTCAAAGATAAAGTCAAAGAATGGCAGGGGTGTGGGACAAGGAGGAAGAAAGTCCATTTTAAATAATAATTATTATTATAATTAATAATAATAATAATAATGATAAGGAATACGTGTGGAAATAATACATTTAGATATCCATCTACAGTATAAACCAAGCTGGGACCGGAAGCCACCAGCTCGGTTTATGCTATCTTCAAATTTGGTCATGTTGAGGAAATGAGTCCATCTCTTCGTATTCCCAACCTGCAGAAATCATGAAAGTGTGGGGAAGTTTAATACATTATATTTCAGCTGTATACAGGTTTCTTTGTTGTTTTATAACATGTGAAGTTACCCCAACCTTAAGTCTGCTAAGAGTTAGCCTAGATGGTCTCTAGATGCCAACAGTTTCCTAGCAGTGTTTTTATCAGGACCTACATTCCCATGTCGTAACCTCAAGTTCACAAGTTCCATTAGAAGGCAGCATTAGTTTAGCTGAGCTTGGCTTATCTTAGTTTAGCTTAGCTTAGCTTAGCTTAAGTTAGCACACAGCCTGGCTCTGACAAAGTAAGCATAAAATATCTTCCAAAAATAAATTCTAAATTCTTGATTGTTATTAGTGGTTAACACACAATTGACAAATCTTAGATACAAGCTAGCTGTTTTTTCTCATTTTTTTTTTTTTTAGCAAGAGTTAGCTAGCTCTTAGCTTACACTCTAAGAGCTCTTAACTCTTCTCCTTGGACATCAAAAAAAAATATTCCCAATATATGAATGTTATTCACGTGATTGGTTTTCTTTAATATGTCCTGCAAAGTTAATTGACTTAGGAACAAGCACAACAAACAACGGTAAAGATGGCTGACACGCAGTGTTGCCACAGTTCCCTTGAAAAGATAATCTGATTACTGATTACTACATTCCTGATCATTAAAAAGTAACTTTAAAAATAATTACTGATTATGTGATTTTAAAAGCTACTAAGTTAGATTATACGTTACATTCACTTTATTGGAAGTTAATTTTTAACAAATCCAAAATGCATTTTAAAATATTGCATTTTTATTTAATAGTTTTAACTTACAATTTTCTGAAAAAAAAAAAAAATAAATACATTTTACACAGTTAACAGTTAGTTTAAATAAAAACATGCATCCACTATACTGCTCAACCAACTCTCCCCAACTTACTGGTTTTGCACCAAAGTCCAGCTGTTGTTGTTTGGGTGGTGGGGGAACTCCTGTATTAGGTGCAGCTCTCTGCTTGCTTGACTCTGCCGTGCCGTGCTGCAGAGCCAAATATTTCTTCAAATTTGATGTTGTGCTTTTTGAAGTTAGATAGGACTTTGTCGCCAGCACAGAGTGTACACCGAAACTTAATATTGTTGTCTTTAGCTGACACAAACTGAAACTAGTGACGGTATTTCCAGCTCAAAAGCTTAATAAATAATAAAATAAATCAATAAATAAATTATGCCATAACGCAGGGGGTTTCAAAGTGTGGGATAATAAATAAATAGCATTTATTTATGGTATATATCTGTAGGTATTTTCTTATTTATTTTTAATTATGGCAGAGTTGGTCCTCCATACTCTTCTCCATCCATTTTTGTATACTTGTGACGCTGCGTGGTATTACACATGAGTTGTCCTCATGCTGAAATGTGACCTGTCATACACGACGTTACTCCCCGAGATGCAAGAAGAAAGCAAAAATATATCTTTTTGTTGAAGTTGGGAAAAATGGTAACGCACAGTGACTTGCACAAGTAACTTTAACCTGATTAGTGGTTTTGGAAACAGTAACACGTCAGATTACTCGTTACTGGTAAAAGTGGTAAGATACTGGCATCACTGCTGTAAGGTGGAAATGACCAAAGATGGCCTGCATGCCAAACCCATGAGGGTAATATTTGGTTGCTCTGCCTCTCCTCTTTAGCAAGGCTGGGTCAGGTCAGCTAGACTGTCGTTGTTTGATTGATTGTGCAGGAGAGGAGAAGAAGAGATGGGTTGCCATGGGGACAGCAAGAAGGACCTTTTTCCTTCCTCTTTTTTTCAGAGGACCAGTAATTGGTGATAAACTCAAAGGGAGGGGCTGGAGGGCGGTAATCACACGCAGTAAAGCACAGCCAATTTTGCAGAACTTGAGAAGAAGTGCTGCAGGACCTGAAGTGTGCGTTAGTGAGATAAAAGTCAGAATGTGTGAATAAAAGGCAGAGAACATGTGGGAGAGGAGATTGTGTGTGTGTGTGTGTGTGTGTGTGTGTGTGTGTGTGTGTGTGTGTGTGTGTGTGTGTGTGTGTGTGAGTGTGTGTGTGAGTGTGTGTACGCGCGTGTGTGGGTGTGTGCTTACAAGAGTTTGTGTGTTTTGTAGTCAGCTGGAGGTGACTGGAGACAAGGTGTTAATGAAATGTATAAAGAGAAACTGTTCCGATGGACTGTATCCAGCTGAGAGATGCTCCATGTGGCACTGTGGACCGTCACCATCGGGCACACAAGTTCACTCTGATTCCATTATCATTTGCAGCCTGCAGGAGAGGCTTTAAAAAAACTATACACACACTCTCTCTCTCTCATACACACAAGGTACAAAGTGAGGTGAGGAGAAATGCACTTTGTTTTGACGTGATATACCACCACCACCTCATGCTACAGCTATAGTGTGCTTTCAAAAGACACATATTTACTTCATGAACTGATAGAGACCAAAAACAGAGCTAAAAATAGAGCCAATGGTGGACTCAACTGATCATAAACATAGCTCCAAATGACACATAAACTCACTTTTGAATTTCCCCAATGTTGATCAATAAAGTATCTTATCTTATCCATAACTGACATCTGTGTAAATCAATGTTTGGTCATATTCATCAACTAAATTATGCCCATTTCTGCATTTCGTTTTTCACAAATACCTCACACAAAGTCACTATTTATGTAACTATGTCCATGTATTCAGGTGTTGGAAGTTCAAACTGAAGAAACTATTTTTTCTTCACAACATAACTGAGGGTAATATTGTCAACTCCAACTCCAAAGGTAGAAAATACCACTGTATGACAGTCTAAAATGAGCTCCATCAACCTGTTCCAACTGTAAAAAGCTGCTTTTATATTAATGTGTGTGTAAAAAATGATCTTAAGACATTAGATATGTAGGACTTGTACATTTATCCCACAGTGGGGGCACAATGCGAATACTTCCTTCTCCACCACTGTTCAGTTCCTCTTTTTTGTTGGATGCTTCTACTGACTCACAGGAGTTACATGTACTGGGGCTTCTGGGGCTTTGGCCTATAGCATTTCCTCTGCTTCCACCTGTTATTTTCAAAGCTGGGCCGAATATGATTTGACAGGGAGTGTTGAGGGGTCTAAACATGGTCCACAAGTCTAACACCACATTCTAAAGTGGCTGCAGGCCAGCTGTATATGCTTGACGTGTAAACACTTTCCATTCAAATCAGTGTTTTGCATCTGTCTGCTGACCTGAAGGCGGATGATAAGTGATCTACTGCATGAATTAATTAAGCTCCTATGCAAACATAATTTAGCTAATTTTGCATCAGTCTTGTGCTTACAAGCTGCAAAGTCTCTTGGGGAGAAATCCCATCTCTATCATCTCTCCAGCTGCTGCGATCTCTTCACAGCTTAAGGTAAGCTTCAATACAAACAACGGTAACATCACAGACAGCCGCGTTTTCTACAGTAGTCAGCAGGGACCAGGATTAAACAAGAATATTGCAGCATCATTACTAAACATATTTTTCTATGTTATGTGTTTAGAGGAGATATTACCCAACTGCAAGGTCACTTTTTCACTTTGTCACTTTTTCTTCATGAACTACCAAAATAGACTGATGACACATTTTGTCTCATTATCTTCATGTAATGACAAGTTTCCCAAGGATCCAGTACCCAGTAAAGAAAAAAGCATGACAGCAGGTTGATGCTCATCCCTTCTTACCTGCATCTGCCTCCTCGACAGCTGCTTCTATCAACCCGCGCAGCTGAACTTCAGCGCTGACATAATGCAGACACGAAAAGGAAAAGCGCACACTGCTTCATAGCCTCACACCCTGCTGATCTCAAGTATAACATTTGAAAAAATGCATCCCGACCTCTGACAATAGTAGTTTTCACAACTGAAATGCTGCAGGGATCGACACCTTTAATGCGATTGGTCCTCGGTTGGCCGGTTTCCTTGACGACAAAGCAGCAGTTAGGGCCTTCTGGTGCTGAAGCGATTTTGTTCGGAATCACAAAGGAGAAAATAAATAATAAATATGAGCTGAGCAAACAGATGGGATTGATTATATCCACAAAACTTATCCAAAGCTCATCAGTGGGGGATTTGAAAGTTTTAGAGGGCTTGGCAGGGTGAACGAGTGCAGGCCGCCGTGTACTCATCAAAATCTGCACTGATGCTTCCTTCTGCTCAGCACTGCAGGTAGACACCAAAAAGTAAATGTGATCTGTAGGATCATATTTACAGATGGCTGGTGTATATGATTAATGAGTGTCGGTGACAATCATTATCATGTGGTGTTACTAAAGCAAGTTACTTTTAAAGATCTCTGAAAGTTTTATGTAAAAGAGAATTTAATTATGCTGGTAAATCAGGTTAAACATACACTAACACAATGATCACCCCTATCACTATCCCTTGTGGGCCGTATTAACGCCATCAAGATTGCTAAACTTGTGCTTTTACTACTGGGAAGACAACTTGTGGTCTTTCTGCTGTCCTGACTGGGTAGGGATGAGACTACACTAATGTCCTATCGATGTTGACACTTCTTGGTTCTTTCCTCATGCTTAAACCCATCAGTCTCATCAAAAACCCTGGTTAAATGCACCATAAAGATCTAGATCCAGTTCAGGAAGCAACTTGGTCTTTGTCTCATTGTTTCTCTCTCTTAAGCTCAACGGCATCAAATAATCTCTTTAAACCTTCTCTAGATTTAGCTTTTCAAAAGTTGGCACAGTAAGGGGACAGTCAGGTTGTTTATAGGGGACACTTTGGTGTCCTTAACAGTTAAGTGATAAATGTGGCCTAAATAAGTCAGACTTCTTAAGGTACCTCTGCCAGCCTTTCATCACTAATACACTCTATGGCTGAAGAATTCTCTCTCTAGACTCCTTTAAAACTAATCTTATTTCAAATCTGTATAATATGATTCGTAACTCTAGATGTCCCCTTACAGATCAGCTCAAAATAAACTGGGAAAAAGACCTGAGTTTTTCCATATCGGTGGATGCTTGGGCCAACTCATCCTCACTATGTGCCCGTCACTGTCTGCTTCAATTCAAAGTAGTGCAAACTTATCCTCCATGTACCCCGCAGTTAGTCTGTACTGTGTCAGACGTAATATCGCTGAAGCTTCTCTTATTCATATGTACAGGCCCTGTCCTAGTCTGATCAGATACTGGGGGAAAATCTTTTTCACGCTATCTCAGCTGTCGAGTGTGAAACTGGAGCCAAACACCTTGACCGCATTATTTGGGGTCATGGAGGTACAGGTTAGAGTGACAGAAACGAAACACAGTTTGGCCTTCGTCTCCCTTCTTGCACAACGAGTTATTCTAGTCAAGTAGCTGGACTCAAATCTACCCAACACACACAATGGCTACAAGACACACACAATGGCTAAAACTCAAAAAAATTAGACACTCACACCAGCATTCGTATGGGAATTTGAGAGCTTGGGGTAATTTCTTGAAAGCGATCCAGCAGTCGACTCTAAAGTCAGTGTTGTCCCATGCAACTTGACTGTAAAGACATATTATTCTATATTCTTTTATTCAAGTACAGGCTCTTGAAAATGTGATGTAGTTACAGTAGGTTTATTATTATGCTGTTTTTTTTCATTTTTAATTATTATTTTCTTTACGAGTTGTGTTGTTTGGTAGACGTATCTCTTAGTACTTAATTATTATTGTTTTGTACATACTTGTAACAATTATATTCATCGGTGTCAGCCACTTTGGAACTGTATACATTTTTGTTGTTGGTAAAACTTCAGTGTACGGTAAAACGATATTGATATAAAATAGAATTCAAATATACCATATACCATCAATGACTTGACTGATGAATGTAACTTTAATCTAAAGTGTTTTGAATTATCAGAGAGAGAAATGGGGACACAAACAGGCCTAAAAGCAGAAATCACTCCTGAGTGAAACTCTTTAAGTTACTTCCAACTCTTAGGACGTGCTTGACTTTTTAAACACTTGGTTGAGAAGCTCCATTTATCAGTAAGACAATGGACAGACTGCCAACAGACTGAACTGAAGTCAACAGTTGCACAACTGCCCAGTCCATTCTTGAGATAAATTAACACAATTTCAAATCAGAAAGTTTAGTTAAAAAATCACATGGATCCATTGAATCTGACTGGGAAATACCACCCACCCCATCCCACCTAGGAGGTTTATCATTGGAATTTATGATTAAATTAAAAATATCGTCAAGATTTGTGTTTAATTATTGCATGCTGGTTTTGTGTGGTGCCTTACACTGTAAGTTCAACACTTGTTTTCTTTCTTACCATTATCAGCATGTTCCAGATACTGGAAAAAACAAACCATCCATCCAGTCACATCCTGTATTTGAGCAGTGATTAGTGATGTCACAGGGAAATACCAAGTCAGAGGTGTGTTAAGAATGTGTTGCCTTTAAGTAGCATTTAATGAATCTTAAATGTGATCACTTTGTACATCATGAGATAAGTATATCACAGGACAAACAGAAGTGTGTTCAACTAGAAGATGGTGAGGCTGAAAAACTTCATCACTTTATCCTTGTTGGGGAGGTCATCATATTTCCCCTGTGGTACAGCCTAGACTCGCTCTGACTGATGGCAGGGACTATTTCAACAGATGCATTTAGCTTGTTTACAGAGATGGTTGGTGATGCTATGATTTATTTATTTATTTATTTTGTGTTTGTGTGTAATTGGAAGATGTTTTACTTGTCTGTAGTGATGGTCGAATGAAGCTTTTGTGAAGCACTTAACTTTGAATTCTCGAAATTGGCTCAATTACATGAAGCTTCAGTCACAGTGACCTCTCCTGGCGACGTGCGAGGCTGCAGCCAAATCAGGCAGGCTAGCTGGTGGACAGGAGGCTTTTAATTACACACAGGCACACGGTAGTGTTGGAGAAATTATCTTTTGTTCTGAAGCGTCTTTGCTTTGATAGTTGTCATAGTTCCCAATGTGTGCATTGTGTTATTGAGCAGAGAATGCTGGGAAATCATGGCATAGGTTGGGTGTGCTTGTGTTACTGGCAGGGGGTGACTACGTGAGACGGAGAATATATTGAGGAACATTTTCTTTTCAACAGGCTTTGGATTGAGCCAATTTCTTGGATTTGCTTCTCCACATTCTCCACAAAACACTCGCTCACAAGGAACAGATGATGCTGGCTTGCATGAAAAATGTTTTGCTAGTTTGAACAGATGAGGCTACATGTTCTCAACCTGTCGCCTGTCTCAATGGAGACAAGGATGTGTCAGTGAATCGCCTGATTGGACCGAGAACAAGTCAGATGATTCATCCAGACAATAAAGCAATTGCTGGTTCAGACATCATTTGTCAGGATTTTTTTTGCAAGCTTTGAAGCAGTGCAGCAGTGTAGTTCAGGGTTTGAAGCACGTATCAAAGCTTCAGTGTCACACTGCCATCACTACTTGTCTGCCTCTTGTCACTCTGGCCGTGTGCCCCACATTGGAAAACACTAAAATGCATATTTGCGTTACTTTCTTTAATCTTATACAGTTGTCCCACTGAATCTGATCTGAGTGGAAACATCTGGAAATAAGTCTGGCAATATCCTTCTACCAATACAAATAAATCAGATAGTGTACCTTTAAACAAACATTAACATCACTTCTTCCACTACGGGGTCAAACCCACCCAGGTTTTTGATGAACTTTTCCTAAGCGAAGCCTCCTTGTCTGATGCAGACCAACACGCAGTGAAAGCCGATTCAAGTGGCGCTTTCTCACACTGTTCTTGGTGTTGTGTGCTCTGAGTGGAAATGAAGGAAATTGGCTCTCACCGGTGGATGTCCAGATTCCTGTAGGAGTCTGCTGGCTGCTTTTCTCGCTCCTATTATTAGACTGTTTTTGAACTTGAGGCCCACTGTGCTCAGTGAAAATGTACACATTATTTTTGGGAGCTGGCAGGCGGGCAGGCAGGTCCTGCCAGGTCGGCTGACAGGGCCCGACCACCTTGTACGTCTGCCCCTGAAGCTCCGTCCTTCACTTGTGGCTTTATCTCGGTCTTCCTTTTGTGACCCTTCTCTCAGCTACATGCCTCCTCTGCTTCCATCCTTCTGCTTTATGCAACAGCTGCCTTGACCTATATAGTAAAGGCCACTTTAATGTTTGTGTGTGTGTTCTTCCCCGGTGGGCCTCCTGTGCGTGTTTGCGTAGGGTTTAGTGAAAACGTCCTGTGCACGAGTCCCTCGCAGGCCTCTCCGGTGTGTGTCTCGAGGTAAAGGGCGACCCTGATGTGTCAGTTCTGCTTAAAAGAATGAACGGATCGCTGGTGGACCACCATGACTCACACACACACATACGCAGTAAACTTCCGCAGGCCTCTTCTTACGATAACTATATCTAACACACTCACACACACTGCTGACATTTTTCCTCAAAGCACATCTATAGGCTTTCCCCTTTATATCTGTGGCATGACATTGTCATGAGACCCGCAGGCCTCAGAAAAGTCTATCCTCATGTACTTATGTTTACAGTATATGTCCACACGTAAAGTGTTGTGCGAGTGTTTGTAGCCCAATTTGTCTTTTCACAGCTACCCCACGGGACAGATTGCATGTGTGTTTGCATATAAATCCCATAAAAGCACAAAAGGAAAACAAGAGGATTATCATGAGGACAAAGTAGAGCTGGAGAACATGAACCTTTCAGGGGAATAAATGAAATGTATTCATTCATTTTTTTTTTGTTTGTTTTTTAAGGAATGTTATGACTATGCACGTTCAGGAAGAAAATGACACACGCAACTAGCTGAATGTGTTTATTAGAGTTTCAGAGATGCAAAAATCTGTAAAAATGCTGAGTAACAGAATAAGAAAGACCGAGACCCACAGTGTAGACACCAGCTATAAAAAGTATTCACCAACCTCTGTTGGATCTTTGTTTTACAACGTTGAATTTGAGAGCTGTAAAAGACAGGAATTCAGACAGTCATATAAAACCTGTTATCCAAATTAATTACAGATGAATAACAGAAAAAATAATTAAATCATACCAATGTAACCAATGTGTAAAAGTTATTTGGTTTTAATCTGAAAGGTTTAACTCAGAATTAAATCAAATTTAATCCTCCTAAAATGTATTTACCATTATTGAATGTAATTCTATGCTGTGAATCCACAAAGAAGTACAGAGGGAATACTTTCTATAGGAAGTGTTATACTTAAAAAGAGGAGTCTCCTCAACTCGCGCTGAGGTCAGAGTTAATAACACACACACGCTCGTGCATACTGTACTCACACATTCTTCACAGGTGCTTTGCTAGAGGGTATTTAATCGTTTAGCTAAAAATCATCACAGATGGAGGCTGGGCCCACACATTCTGCAATGCAGCATCTAACGCCCTCTGCTGCCAAAATAAATAAATCTTTACATTAAGAAAAACCTACAGGTGGAACAAGAGTAACAACACTACAAGGTAGTGACGATGGGCAATGGGGCAAAGTTCAAATCTAGCTGGTAAGACAACTGTTGACAGGTTAGTTTTTAGACAAAATATATACAAGTTGGGCACCAAGTATGTGGAATAAGAGCATTTCAGTGATATTTAATTTGTTTCTTGTCCTTGAAGATTTCTATCAATACTGCTAATTAATGGCTGCAATGGCTGGATTTTGTCTCTAAGCATCCTCACTGTATGCCAGATTTAAAGAAGAACCTACAGAGAAGAGGCAGTGAGGACAGGAAGAAAAGATGGGACAAGTGATCAAACATAATGTGTATATGTATGTGTGTGTGTGTGTGTGTGTGTGTGTGTATTTAACTGATTGAGAAGAATAAATCAAGTATTTGTCCTATTTTATTGTATTTTTCCCCACACCTGTGATGTTCTTCCTTTAATTCATTTTTTTTTTTGACTCCTTCCATTACCTTCCAGACCAGATAAAACTCAGCCATACATAAACATACACTAGTGCACATGTGCACACAGGTAAACACGCAACTTTGACCAAGGTTTTACACAGTACCGGCAAGAGCCCTGTGGAGTAACAGACATGGACCGATCACCTGTCATTTTTCAGTCCCAGTGGACAGAATCAGGTCACAGTCTTTTATGACATTAGCTTCTGCTTTACAATAGCAGTTATTCAGTTTCTAACTGCACAGTTACCTGAAGAATGTCATGAAAAATAATTCAGAGCTAAAAACTGATTTGGCTAATACATGTCTGCAAAAAAAATAAAAAACTTCCTAACAAGTCTTTTATGAACAAATACACATTTCTTTCAGCATTGCTCTTCTGATTCCAAACACCAAAGTAAACAGTGGCTGCAGACTTGCTGGAAGCGAATCAGTAACTCTTTCAAAGTGATTGTGGTCCATTAAACTGTCTTTCATTTTAATGCCAGAACTTCCAGCTACTTCTTCTGTGCATAAAGTAAAATTAATTTGTGCACAGTAACCAGTGTATATTATATTTACATGTGATCCTGCTGGCCCTTTTCTTTTTGGTCCAGTTCATATTCCAAGGATGGAAGAGTGAGTCCATGAAACACACATGGTGCGGGTGTCAGTGCTTTCTGAACGTCTGTCCTTCTGTTGAGTACAGGCGCAGAAAGAGAAAGTCACAGGAATGTCTGGAGATCATCTGATGAGGCCAACTCCTGCACTGTAAAGAACACAAATCAAGACAATCACAGATCAGGCGTCTCTCTCTCACACACACACATCTTTCCTCTCTATTTCTATTTTTACTTAGTGATAATAACTTTTATAATAACTTTTTTTCCTAAACTTGAAATCAGTTCCACTGCATTTTCAAAGCGACCTGTGAGGTCAAGCTTCAAAAATTTCATCTGGACCATGAATGTCTCAGAACCATGGCAACCAGATATGAGGCTGACTGCGAGATGAGGGCTCAATAAGCTACGGTCAAGAGAACAGATAAACACAGATGGCAGCCAGACAGATAAAGCATTATCTCTCACTTAAAACAGGCTTAACTTTCACCAACCGTTTATCTGTCCGTTTTCAAACAACCCAAACACAAGGCTTGCAAGTCATCACATTTTAGTAACATTTTATAGAACGTTGTTGCTCTATACATGATACATTAATAGAGAATGCATTGTCAAAATTATGCCTTGAAATGTATGTTTTCAATGCATACACTTTTTTAGTAAATTAATCTGCAAATTACATCCAGAATTTGTGTGATATAGAACTTAAAAGCGCATCGCATGAAACTGCCTTACCTTCCTTGCCCCCAGCCATTATCGAACATCTCTAAAGATCTGAAAGAAGAACAACTGAGGGTTTATGGCAAAGAAGGAAAACAGGCAGACAGACAGACAGATAAATAGACAGACAGATAAACAGACAGACAGACAGACAGATAGATAGACAGACAGACAGACAGATAAACAGGTTGACAGACAGACAGACAGACAGACGGGCAGATAGATAGACAGACAGACAAATAGAGAAGATGACAGGGATGGACTGAATACAGAAGGGAAACAGGGACGACCAGTTAAAGTGTGAACAAGAAGTGTGAGAGAAAAGTGTGGTACTGACATTCAAATGTCATAGCAAACATCAGTAGGTTCAGGAAAATGGGAGCAGTCAACCATGGTGACTTTCACAGACGTCACAGCACGTCTTTTGTGTGTCACCGGGGTTCATACAAAGAGACGCACACTGACAGACATGGTCTGTAGCATATTTACGCCATCACTTAACATGGAAAACTGGACACATCAACAGGCAATGAATCTCCTCTACCATCACCAAAGCAATCGCACATCATCTCACATTCCCAACAAAATATTCATCATGTCAATTAACTGGACAGATGAGGATCAATATTTGGATGGCAACAACTCAGCAACCCTTGAATCATGTTATTGCCAGTGGTAGTTTCTGACTGGCAGACTGTGAGGAATACTTATGAGCTGCTGCAGTCTGCGGCAAACTAATGAGAGGTATGTGAGAGGGAGAAAACAGCAGTAGGAGATAGCCGCATCCTCAGATTGTAGACATTTGGACTTATAGCACCAAGACTAAGCACAGAGTGAAGTGCTTTGGATGGCTGCACTCAAATTTTCTATGGATGTACGAGAACAGTGGGAGATGTTGCTGCTGCTGAACAGGTAGGGTTTAATGTCAACAACAACAAACCTAGAGTTAAGATGTTTGTCAAACTCAAATACACAGCTATGTGAGCTAACGCTGCAGCAGTGCTGTGAAACAGTGTTGACCAAAGTTTGCCCACAGGCATTCACTTCAAATGTGTTATTGTTTCCGATGCTTTTGTTTTTCTGAGCTTTGGCAGAGGTTCACCAGACTAACTCAGTTGTAATTCTGTTGACTTGGGTCTTAGTCCAAAACGCCTGCAATGAGAAGATGCTGCCGTCTGCTCCTCTTCAAACTGTCTGGATTCTTATACAGTTTCAGGCCCAGACACAAATTAGTCTTGGAATTCAGGCTCATGAAAACACACAAGTTTGTGTTTCACAGTAAAGAGCCCAATGGACTATTTTGGTCAGAATCCAGTTTAAGAACCCAGAACATGTCATAATGACTAAATCAAAGATAAATCAAGGTCCAGAGATCACTGATGCTGCACAAGTGCAACCCCCAACAAGTCCTCCTTTTCACAGAATAGAAATCTCTCCTTTAAAAGTTTATATGACACAACTGTTATAACACGGGAACAAATTTGTTCTGCTCTTCTGTGAGGATCAAGGTGGAGGGTGTGGACTACCTGTACAGCATAAATGGCTCTGATTAGTCGGCGGCTCTGGACTGAGCTGCCTGGTTTGTCCTAGATTAGTCCCAGTGATTGGTAGATTGACTCACAGCAAGCGGATCTTGGCTGAAAGTTGCCACACTGTTCCGCATCTCATTCTCACTGCCACGCAGCGGTATCAGTGACACGTTACCATGACGCGTATCTGGCAGCACACGGCTTGCCCGTGTCTGCTGGAATCCGTCCTGACACCACACGTCACCATCATACTGTAAAGAAGAGTGGACATGGGATAGAAGGAGAGATGGAGGAAGCAGGTAAGAAGTCAGCACACAACATTACCACACTATGAGCCACATAAGTTCATATTATATGGGTATACAGTATCAGGAAAAACATGTGACTGTGTCATGCCATTTAAACCGTGGTGTGGTATGATTAATGGATCACTCTTTGGATGTTACAGGCCTAAAAGAATACTGGCTGGTGGAAACATTCCAGATTCATGAATTTTGAATTCATATGTGCATGTGTATTAACAGATTCTGCAACTTAGAGCTTGGGTTTGTATGTGTGTGAGTGTGCAATCTTGGTTTTATTAAGTAATGGGGGATTAAAACCTACTAACACTTAGTTTTAGGGTAAAGGTTACAATTAAAATTATAATAACTTGGCTAGGTAATACATCCTCAGAAAGTTGTGTGCATGTGTGTGAAAGAAAGAGCAAGCGCACCTGGATACTGAGAAAGGTAGCATGCCACTCCCTCATTTCTGACTGGGTGTCACAGCACAGATACCTGCAAATAAACAGAGAAGAATAAAATGAGACAGTCATAAAATCAGGTGGTCGTGTGTGTGTGTCTGTGGACAGGAAGAAAGCAAGACCAAGGGAAATTTGGGGAAAAAAACGAGAAGGAAGGAAAGGTAGTGAAAGTCATTAACTAAAATTGACATGTTCTCTCCTGTGGTGACTGGTGGTGAGGCCACAAGCTCAAACACCCTTCCCTTGATTCCTAATTTAAACTTCAACCAAAGACAAGCACTGATTAGGACCTTCAGCAGTGACTGTGTGGAAAGAGTTCGAGTCTCTGATGTCTGTCTGTGCATGTTTTATGCCACTCAGGTTGCCGTTACACAGCCCGATGAGTCGTCATTCATGCCGTGATGCTGAATAAACAAGCTTTATTTATACAATTATTATTGTTATGGGCTCAGACTTAGTCTACAACCATTATTCAAGTGCTCTCCACTGAGACACAACAAAACACTGATACAAGGCAGCATTCAGTGTATACCACTGACATAAATTTAGTCACAGACGTTAACATCATTATGCCTAACATACCTCGCTAGTGCTTGTTAGGATTCAAAACGGGAATTATTTGAGCACAAAAACCTGCAGTACAGTTTTTCCTCCAATACATTTTGCCTTTTAATTTTTGCTTGCAATTAACTGCCCATTAATCTACAACATTATCAGCTGCAGGAAGATGGATGCTGCTCATTTATCATTATGGATTTTCACAAAGCCCCAGATTACATTTACATAATGTTGTGAAAGTTTATCAGCATCCCTCCCTTAAGTACAGTGATAAAACGACTGCTGCAAAATGGGTGAATTAATGTGCTGAGGAGTTTTGAGGGGATAGGAGCAAAGACTAAAACCCAGTGACATTAAGTGCAGTTGGCTAAGTAAGATTGGGAGAATATTTTCACACTGTCCAGTCTTCCTCCTGTCTTCTAATAAGTTTTCTTGTACCAGCAGTAAATTCTGAAATGTCTACAACATCTCCACTTGAGCTTCACACTTTGACTGATGTCCACATTCTCTGCCTCTCTCCTTTAGCTTTCTTCTACATTCTCCCCGTCTCCTATTCTTCCTCTCAGGTGTGCTTTTTCCTGTAAGGTACATGACTGTGGAGCAAAACCAAGGGGTGTTACATCCTACAGTGTGACTGGAACAGCACCCCTATTATAACTGTGAAGATCTCCTGCTGTTGACAATACTGAGCCCAGTGTAACTTGAACTTCACACACAGAGCATGCATGTGTATAGGGGTAGGTTACAATTATATAGATGTATAAAGGAATAGGTGTACTTATGTAGCATGTAGCTCCCCCTCTCCTGGGTGGAGCTGACCTTTCATATCCCTCTGTATCCAACTCTCATGCAGAGATCTGACCCGTTTTCTAAGCCTGCAGAGAAGCTGCCTGTTTTCTCTTAGATTTCTCTCTGTTGGTCATGTTTACATGCATATTATTAATGTGCTGCCACTAAGGGAAAAATCCACTGCCTGTGAAACATGCTAAACACAAGGAGAGCAAACATGTCAGTGAAGCTAAATATGTTTGCACTAGAGGCTACGTGCAGGCTGCGGAGACTGCGGAAACAAATAAAGATATATTCATGCTATGGCAATGCACGATGTCTTAACTAAGAAAGCAAGACCGAAAGGAAATTCTGATTATCCAAATCCATAAGCTTATAATTCAAAATGTGCAGTAGTAGAAGTATCATAGACATTAGACAGGTTAATGATGTTATTTTCTTAATTTTGAAACATTGGCTTCATGGGTTAGGGGATGGGGGGTCATGTGGCTTCACCTCAGGTATGTGAGAGGGACCTCAAGTTCTTTTATGCTACAGTAAACACATTGTATGGAGTGATGATAAATAATACCTGACAGTCTTTATGTGAACCACAAACTGGTTGAGTCTAAAGAATCCATGAGATTTTGTAAACATAAAGCGTAGCTGGCTACACTACATGTTTAAAGCTGAGGTTCAATACAGGTAAATGAAAGTTTAAAAAACAAACTGTGACTGTTCTGGGCTAAAAGCTATGAGTCTGTGTGTTCTATACCAAACAGGCATAACATTATGACCACCTTCCTAATATTGTGCAGGTCTCCCTTGTGCCTCCAAAACAGTTGTGACTCATCAGAATGGACATGGGTCTTCTGATTGGCGTATATAATAGTCTTAGATGTTGTACATACAGTGGCAGAAGGCTACTCACCACTGCTGTCTTTCTGGCTTCTCTTGCTTCTTGATTTCATACACCACTGTCAGTCCCCAGCTAGAAAGGAACACGTAAAAGGGACAGAGAGATGAAATTATTTCAACAGTAGGACCAGCGCATGAGATTCTCATACTTAGTTTGCCCCCTAGTGGTCACTCAGTTTAAAAAGCTTTAAAATAAGGAATCCTGAACTTTGCTCAGACGCACTCATCATTTTGGTTCAAGTGAAAAAGACAAGCAGAATAAATACATTTACCCAATGCTGTGTAAAAATACTGCCGTACATATAGACTGTCATCATCGCCACTGGTGGTACAATCACAGCTAAAACTGATGTGAATTTAGATGATGTGAATTTAGATTCAAATTTTGCATTTTGCTTAGAAGTGTAGTAATAAACACATATACACATATACGTATATGATTCTTCAGTCAATATAAGTGTATTTTCTAACCACAGACATAAAGACTAGCCATTTTATACAGTCAAGGTGGAAATCTATGTAAGGCTGTTGTGCCCACAGAGGTAAGTGACGGATTATTGTTACTTCTGTCTTTTTCGTGGTGTCACATCTCTTTCAGTCAGACAGTAAATGACATCTGTGCTGCACTGCACGTGCTCACCATGTAGGAGGGCGAAGCTTCTTCTTGATACCTAGGTAAACCTTTAAGTTCTTGACTGGCCAGTCACGTTCTGGGCGGTTACTCTGAAAAATAATCAAAATAAAAAGCTTGTGAGGGAATGTGACAATAGAAAAGATAAAAGATAAAAATTATGCTTTTCTTTGTTAGCCTTACTCTGACATCCTTGTACATTCTGAGAGAGGTAAAGCTGAGGATGAAATATCGGTCGTGGAAATTTCCAGAGGAGAGCCCCAACCCCAAGATGCTTCGTTCCTCTCTGAATTTCATCATTCCGTGTTTGGAAGGATCCACTTTACTAGCTGGAGGGCAAAACGAGAGGTTTTGCAACAGTGTGAAGGACACATTAATTAATTATTTTTTTGAGTTTGTGTTTACCAAGGTAGACAAGCATTGCTTCCATAGCAAGATGTTTCTTTATGAGCAGATTGGAATCGGAACCAGAGGAGTGTAGGATGGGTAAGACTCGCTCCTGATAGTGCAGCGGGCGTTCTGAGGAACAAACAGGACAATGTAATGAAATATAATGCAATGTCAATTTTTTTTGTATTCATGGGAAAGTTAACATTAAACAAAGAAGTTGAGCTCTGAACATCCTGAATGGAAGCAACTAATATTTATGGAAGCTATAAAGTATGTGTTTCTGCTTCACTAACCAATGGAATGCAGATCTGATTTATAATAGCATCACTTCACATCGTTGAACAGTTTGTGGTTTTTACAGTGAGTTCTAATTTTCTTCCATTTCTCAACATGCTTTTGGAAAGTCTACATATCCTACCATAACCAGCAGGTTGCTTTAGTGACTAGTAATGGGAAATCTGCCAAAACAGCTGAGTGATACTGGCATTTAATAAGCCACCTACAGGCTTCCTGGCAGGGAACCAGTTGGTCCACATGCCAAACTCAAAAGAATGATCTTTTTTCCTCTGGAGGTAACATGTCACTAGTAGTATAGACCGTAAGCTGAGTGGAGAGCTCTTCACTGGTATTCTGGTATTGTTTTGTTTGGCTGAGGGCTTGTTCATCTTTCATGTTAATTTGACACAGGGTGTTTTTAGACATATAAACCCTTGTTGGTTTCCACACCTAATGACACAAATGGAAACTAAAAAAGTTTATTGCCAAACTATTGTGTTGCTTCCCTCTGTCTTTCTCTTAGGCTCACCCATTTCCTCCTTGTCGCAAACCTCCCAGCAGCTCCAGTACTCTTTTTCTTTAACTGGAATGTTACGTCGATCCAAAACCTCATACGTCAGCTCTGCTGCTGTCATGGCACCAGGGATCTAAGGGAAGAGAATTCCGTTTATTTTCTCTCTGCAACATGAAATAATATCTGCATACTAATAGAGGCTGTTTAGTATGATGAATCTTCAGCAGTTCAAACAAGAACTAGGAATTCAAAATGTTAAAAGTCAGGTAATTTTTACATTTAGTGAAATTCAGCTCACCTTGACATGCTGCTCAGCCGTTTGCTTCTTTTCCTCCAGGTACACTGTACAGATGAAGTGGCCTCCAGGCTCAGTGCTCTGAAGGACAGCGCACACACACCATCAGCACATAGGGAAGGCCCAAAATACAGCTTTATATTTAAATCTGACTTCACGCATTATGATTGTTAACACTTTATAATGTCACACACACTGAGATAATCACAGAGTTGTAACCTTTCTTTGTTCAAAATAAATAAGATTACTGTGTGTTCTGTAAGTGTGTGTGTGGCTCACAGGAAACTTGGTGTTGAGTTTCTCTCGCACTTGGATGATAACTTTGATTTCATCTAGCTGCTTCTTTAGCTGCTGCTCATCCACCTGCAAACACATTAATATAAACACATTCATTCACATACAATCATAGATATCAATCATCATCTGAATGTTGGTGGTAATGTCACCACCAGAAATTTAAAAATGACAACCAATCTCTTAATCATACACAAATACCAACCAGCACCTCCTTATGTTGTTAATGCCACTTAACCAAGGCTGTATTTTAATGCCCTCAAAATACAAAATAAGTTCAAATAAGGCTTTCTGTGCTTTGAAGGTTGTTTTTAACTGGAAACAAATTCAGTGATTACTGGGAATTCCCAATTTTTCTGTCTCATCCTAAGCACACCAAAGCTCTCCTTGTTTCTGTAAATCAGAAATTTGTGTCGTCACATTAATGCAACTTACCCAAGGTTGTATTTTATAGTCCTCAGTACAAAATAATGGAGACCAAATAAGACTTTCTGTGCTTCAGAGTTTGTTGTTAACCAGAATCTGACAATGACTGCTGGGAATTCTTTCTAAACTCATGAGAGTCAATCACATCATCATGCAACTCCATTTTCTTTAAATTTCTGGAAAGAAACTAGCATAATCTCACAACCACTTAAGATCTGTTTGATAGTCACAAGATGGCAATGATATATATGTGTAAATGTTTTTTTTTTTATTATTTTTTTTTTTATCATTAGGATCTGTTCCAGGAAGTTGTCTGTGCTGTTTCCAGCCAGACTGGTCTTGCAGCATGATGAGATGGCATTTTCTTTCAAATTTCAACCTTTCAAGCCTGACTGTGCAGTATTTGCTATATTTGTGATTAGAGTTGTGATTAGAATGTTACCCTTTTATTATCATCCCCTTGTGTAACTATGAGCAGTGAGTCTGACCTCAAAGATGAGTGTGTAGTGCTCTATGAGGTCCTCTATGGCGCGGCCAGCAGTGTAGTCTTTCCCGTCAGTTTGGAACAGAGTGGGACCGAACACTATTGCCAGGTTATGGAGGTTCATCTGGTTTAGCTCAGAAAAACGCTGCACGCTGAGTCACACACAAAGTTAAATATACAAATTGGTATGTGCACACTAACATAAACAGAGATATGAGATGTTGACTGTACTTTTATGTGTCTCACCAGTAGAGGTGGTTGATAAGGGCTTGTAGTGTAGCCTTGTTGACACGAGGCAGTTTGTCCAAGAGGACCTTGTACTGGGAGATTTTCATACTTTCATCCTGGTTGGCTGGAGTGCAAGCGAGAGAGAGAATATTATGAATAGAGAGGAGATTAAAAAGATAGGATCAAAGAGTGTACCAGGAAGTGTGAGTGGGAAAGATAGAAAGCGTAATAGGAGCGTATAAAAGATCAAAGGGAGAGAAAAAAATGATGTGAGAAATTGGCTGTGTAGATATCACTACACTATACTGTAATATAGACAAACACAGCGACTACCTCCTGATGAATATTTACTGTAGGGTTCTGTAACAAAGACCATGAAATAATTGTTTACATTGTATCTTCAGTGTAGTTTCAATAGCAACACATCAGAATTTGACTAAACAGACTCCTAATTTCTTGTTGTGAAAATCCTTCCCACAGCTGTGTCCATCTTTATTTGAATTTTAGCTGCTCTTAAAGGTTTGGACATACAGCACATTGTGAGATCTTTACAGCACAAGAATACAATCTCTACTGTGACTACTTCTTTGGTAGGAAATAGCCCTTGACCTGTTCAGAGTAAGGTCTAGGATGCTTCTGAAGTACATATGGATATTTTATTTGGCAACGAATCAGGTACAGTTTCTCCAGACTTTATAACAGAGAATTAAACCTCCTCCCTGACTGAATTCCATTAAGTGGAACAATGTAGTTTTAATTTAGACTATCCTTAAAGACAAAGCATCTACACTGGATTAAACAGTCTTCTCAATCTTACCGGCAATACTGAGCCATGTTTTGGAATCCTGTGATGTGAACAGACCCTCTTCTAACTCCCTGAAGAAGCGTTTGAGTGTGTTGGAGACATCGTCAACCTGATGCTCTCCTTCTTTTAGAAAAACACTGCGAGCGTCACGCCGAAATCTCTCACACAGCGCCGCCACACGGGAGTTTACACCACTCTTGCGATAAATGCCCTCTGACGTCAAGCCTAGAACAGAATTGAAGTACAGACATATATAGTATTACAGACACACAAGAATACCACATTGTAACACCATAGTGGGATTTTTAAAAATGAGATGTATAAATGAAACAGGATGGATTTAAACAGGATCATATTGTCTAGTATAAATTAAAAAATGCCCAATGATCCAGTAAACCTTTCAAATCCAGTGTATGAAGAGTAAAATTAAGAGTGATCCACCTTAACGCTGGAATCATTTTCTCTGGCAAACAAGTGCATTTGGTAGATGAGGTTTTCAGTGGTTCAAAAATCCATTATGAAGCAACTGATGTTGAAACCTTTAAGCATGTTGTACTTTAGACCACATACCAGTGATAAACGTGTTACCCATCATTAGCTAGTCAACTGACTGTTGAAGGCAAAATGTAGCAAATCTGTTTTGTAGTTTCTTTACTGTCTGGTGGAGCCAGTAGAGCAACATGCTTTAAAAGTATCAACTCACAAAGAGCAGTGTGGTGGAGCTGCAGTTTTCTGCAGAATGTGTACAAATGAATAAAAACAACATGTGAAGTCTATCTGTAACTGTAATTCAATCAGAGCATGCTATCCCCACTAGAGGGCTTCTGATCATTAGAAAACCTCCCATAGTGCTTCATTTCTTTTGCCATTTTTGCTTTGAGATGTTGCAGTTGCATTGATTCATCAACAGTTTGTTTCAAGCAATGTGTGTCAAAGTTATCAAGTGGGACACAAATGCACCAATGCCAGAAGGTTTTGGGACATTCAGGAGAAGGAGCTATGGAATATATAACGCACCATAAACACCATTAAGACTGACTATGTCGATCATGTTAAATGACTTGACCATCTGCATGAACAGTTCTACCCTGGTCTGAACGGAATAATACTGGTCAGCTGGTGGACGGTGGGAAGAAGAAAGAGGAGTCAGAGATAAAGAAGTGAATACATAATACGGGAGAAAGAAAAGCAGCAAGGACAGAAATGGAGGTGGAACAGAGTTTCTTTGTTGTTCTGTGATTCCGTTGGTCTCTCCCGGAGCCAGAACTCCTGCTATTATAGTCACATGAATACACAAACACACAGAAAATGCCAAGCATGCACACACAATTAAAGCAAAACCAAGATCTGCTATGATGATGATGTAGGCATACACTGGTTCCAGAAAGTACACAGGAGTTAAACTATATGAAAACGTAAAACTTCCATGACCTTGAATTACCAAAGTGTTAGTTTGATGTTTTTGTGTCTCTCTAGACGTCTCTTACCGCACTGTGTGATGTAGCCAATGCAGCTGTGTACTATGATGGGAATATCTGTCTCTGTGAGCTGCTGCTGGCTCAGTGTGTCTCCTCCGCTCCCTGCTGCCGCCTGGATGGCTACACACCAACCAGAAAAATCCAGCTTTCTCTCTCCCTCTATGTAGAGAGTCCTAAATAAAAAACAAAAGGGGTGGCAGAGGGGAACTGTTAAAAAGAAACCAAAAAGTGAAGGAGCAGGAGAGCAGCTCTTTTCTTTTTTAATAAAATGTTACATAGTTGTAATTATAATAGGTCACACTGTGAAGTTAAATACAGGCAGTTACTCTTCTAAATTAGCAATTTTAAAACAATTCATTTTCTCACCTTCCTTTCTCCACCAGAACCAGCACTTCATTGTCTTGTTGTATTGCTGTAAAAAAAAAAGATACAGAGTAATTCTGCTATCATCACTGCAAACATTCACACATTGTTGCTATAAGAATATAGTGTGTACATGTATGTAGTAAAAGCTCCATGGATGTTGCTCTCCAGGTTGCTCTCCACACATAAAGCAAATAAAGATTTGGTGAACTAACGTGCATTTACACATCGCACTTACAGAGCTCGTTTAGTTTGCGGAGGTGGATCTCCTCTCCTTGGCTGCCCCCCAGGTACACATGAAGTGTTGAGCCCACCAGAGCAAACCACCCAACTTTGGACGTTTGTAGATTCAAGCCTTCTTTACACTTCAGCCGTCCAATCCGCTCAAAACCCAGTCTGAGTAAAGGCTCTGCAGTGGCTGGGATGAAGCTCTACAAGTAAAAGGGTGGACATTAAGAATTTTCAGCGGATTACAAATGAATCACAGTGTCCTCTCTTTTAATTGTATGTATTCCTATATTTTCAGGTTACACCAATTTTTATGACTGGAAAGTCAGGAGCCTCCATCTATCACTTTGGTATTCATGTTTCATGTGATGTTTAACTGAAACAGGCAACAGTTTATCTTTCTTCAGCTGATTGTGACCAAGGCAATTCAGCATGGACCATGTTTTTCACAGGTGTAGCATGACCTTGTGTGTAATGCATCTGACAAAGAACCCACTTTGCTGTATCTATTTCAGCGCAGGGGACATTCTGGATTTCAGCAGTTGAAAGAAGAACAAAATAACAGCTCAGTTCACATAATCATGCAGTTAACAGTTATTTCTGTTGTAGAGTGCTGTACATAAGACACAGGAGACACAAAAAAACAGCAGCAACAGTGTTGCAACTCTCCACTGAAAAGAAGTAATAATTACTAGTTTACTGTATATCTTCTATATCATTCCTCTGAGGAGGAAATAAGACAAAACCTGTATATCTTCACTGTGAGGATTGTGCGCTTACTTTGGCAATAGACTTGACCCATTCCTTGTGGCTTTCTGGGTCATCGGTGCCGAACAGATAGAGACGCTCAGACTCTGAATACAGTTCAAAGGTGTAGTCATACCTGGGTTGGAGTGGAAGGGAAACAGAAATAAATCATAACGTTGTAATGAACAGATTTTTAAGCCAGTCAGTCAGTAAATGTGTATGAAAAGGTGAAATGTGTGTACCCATGTTTCTCAGGGGGATCGACAGCCAAACAGACTATGTCCGAAGCTTTCAGTGCTCCATTAGGGTTTGAGTTCTTGTCACTTTCATAGTAGCTGAAGGTGCCATCATTTAGCATGCACCAGCGACGACTGAACTCTACATGGATGGACAAATAAAGATTTACTAGTCATCATTTTAAGAATCATAAAGTGGCATCTCAAGACACAGTAGTTTTGTATGTTAACCACATTGCGTTGCCAATCCAGAACAGAAACAAAATATTAAGTGTTAGTACTGCACAGAGTACGGCCATACCGTCTTTGACCTTGCGCTCTGTGATAGCTCGAACCATGGAAGCCGTTTTGAACAGGAAGCCATTGTGAGAAACACAAGGTGCTGGCAGGTAATGTTCCGGTTCCATAGGCAGGCTCTCGCTTGATCCTGGCAGCTCTACAAAAAATTAAATGAATAAATATATAAGTTAGAATTTTCTTAAGAAAATTAGTTTCAGTCAATATAGTACTCTATGCTATAAATGTAAAATTTTAGGTTTTTAAACATTCTAATGACAAGGTCAGTGTAAGATCAAACAAGACCATGGTGCCTCTGTCTGGTTCTGAATGTATTTGTCCTGATCATATATCCCTCAAAACTTAAGCCCTGTGAATGTTACTATTAAATTTCTCTACTCCCTTCACATGGAGAGCCTATTGTTACTATCCAGTGTTTGATCATCAAGTTCATGGATTTAGCATTAACCCCTGGATTATTTGTCTGTTGCTAAGAATTACTTTTGCTGAAAAGGATTTTCCATTGCAGCCCAAAATGACGATATGAGAGTAACCTGAATTAGAATGGTAGACTTGTGAATTTACCAACTAAACACTTCAGTCGCTACTTTTTATAGATTCAGATCTATGAGAAAACCCCTTCACATGGAGAGAATGTTTACACACAGCAACAACTGTGACTTTGACTTTTATGTTTAAAGCACCATGACTGAATGACATGACAGAGAATATCAGACTGACAGCCAATACAATTTTGTTAAGCTTTATGGTAAATCAAACTTTCATTGTATGACTTCCTTGTAATCTTTAATTATTGACTTATGAAGATGTATCTATGGGAATGTATGTTATTTTTTGCCTATGACATATATGGAACACTATGTTTTTATAAGTGATATATAAATAAACTTTTATCACTGTTGTTAGCATTAAAGTTTCAAAATGTGTTTTTGTGACCCCATGCAGGTACTTTACCTGTGTTCAGATTATGGTTTATCAACTCAGCCTGTAAGGGTTGCGAGTGTGCGAGGGCCAGGGAGAGTGGCGAGGGATTACTTGTCATACCAGTTGAACAATTCACATCTGCCCCACAGAAAATCAGGCTTAACGTCTCCAGCACATCACTGCACTGCACATTTATACATAGAGCCTGGAGAGAGACAGAGCATAGGAGTCAATAAAACCAACAGGACACATGTCAACTCTCACATGTAAAGAGGTGTTGTGCTTCTTGGCATGAACAGCACAGTCTCCAGCGGAGAGAAATAGGTGCATTTCTGTCTGAATAGTCAGACTTTAAAAACAGGCCTTCTCCTGATTGAGTACACAATAGCATGAGCTTTTCCGACGGCTGAACTTGGTCGAGCCTGTGAACCCTCATGAACTCTTCCTACGTCCGGGGATTCATTTACCTGTAGAGGCTATTATTACAATGAAAATATAAAAACCAAGTGTTTTGAAGTCCTTTGCCAACTACTGAGTGCTCTCTAAATCCACTTCATGGACATTTAATAACGAGGCATTGTTATTGTGGAGCTATTGTGTAATGATTAGTTTTATAAATCCTGGTTTTATTGGAGCACTGAACACAAGGTAAGGCTAACTGAGCCAAGAATCTTAAGCTATATAGTACAAGTAACTACTTTGACAATCACAATATTTCTATCAGATCCCCTGAATCCCATCAGCAGTTATTTGCAGTTATTTGCAGTTAAAAACACATACTACCCAAATACTACAAATTCTTCTCACACTGAACATAAAGCTACTGATTTACTAACTGTGAGTGAATCATCAATGTTTAGAGATCGTTTGGCTTTAAACCAGATGATAACAATAATATAATAATAATAATGATAATAATAATTATATATAATATATATATATATATATATATATATATATATATATATATATATATATATATATATATATATATTTTTTATATATATAGACATACACACACACACACACACATAGAAACATAAAGACTACTGTACATGACACAGACCCCAAGATAAAATTGCAGTGAATGTCTTTCGACTCCAGCAACAACTTTGCAGCCCGATTATAAAGAAGTAAGTGGGAGAGGCCAAAGAGGAACATTGTGATGATTGTGGAAAAGAGGATGTAGTGTTTTTTCACCTGAGGAACTCAGCCCAGACTAAGCCCACACACACGCACACACAAGCGTGCGCGTCTGTCTTCTGTTAAAACCAATAAGCTCTTTCGAGTCTGATAGAGACATTCCACAGCAGTCTGTCACACATACAGACCGAGCCCCTCCTCTATTTAAGCACTATTGAGCCTCTATGCACACACACAGACAAACAAAACAATTAGCAAAGATTAGAATTGCACAAGATATCACTACACACACCCAAAAGGCACAGAGACAAACTGCATTTTTTTTCTCTCTCACACACACCATTGAAGACATCTGAACAAACAACTGTGGTCAGCCATCTGGAATGGAGCACCTCCACAGGAACACTTGATATGAACCACGTGAGGGCCACAATAGAACTGGTATATAGTGTTTGAAATCCCCAGAACACACTGTTAAATAACATTAATTCACAAGGGCTACACTAGTCGGGTGTGATTACCAGCAGATTAAATGGATCAACTGATAAAGCCTTTTTCAAGGCCAAAAATGCCACTGAATTATTAAACATGAGGGCACAATGCCAACATGAAGAATATAAGAAATAAGTGGAATATATGTAGAAAAATCCAACAAGTGGTCTGAATTCTGACAGTCACAGAGAAGCGTAGGAAAAGTTGGATGTGTCAGGATGTGGCAGCACCATTGTGGAAAAGTGGATCAATGAGCAGCCATGTGCTTGACCTAGTGACGATCACTGCAGTGGGCGAGGATTACATTTTCAATCTTTGCCTTTTCCTGCTTGGATATAGCAACTTACCTTTTCTCTTTCTCTGCCTAGGAAACAATTTGCTGACGGTCCCAGGCTTTATTCCACTCCCCTCTTGCAGAGTCATACTTCGATTTGTTAGGTAATTAACTTTCCTGCACCAAAACTCATTATCCCCATGAGAATGAACTGAACATAAGTTGTTTATAGGGCTTACAATACGAATGAATTTCAAAAAGATTTATTACAGCCTCAAAACAGATAAAACTGTACAGTATCAATAGAAACATGGGTTTAGTCTTTACTACATCTCGGGAGCAATGAGGGTAAAAAGGTCAGCCATGTTTTTCCCCGCTTTGACATAAACAAACCCATAAACTAACTCAATTGTATGGCTGTGCTTGCTGAAGCTACGAGCCTGAAAAACATCAATACTTCAGATCAATCACTGAGGACTAACATTAGTCACTCTGCTGCAGGCCAAGCCATATTATGATATACTGTAATTTGACCACAAGCACATTGCAGTTCACAAACAGTACTTTATCGCCAACAAGTATAAGCCAGTGCAGTGTGGCATTTTATGATGATACTGTCTGTATATGTTCCAACAAAACCAAGAAAGACACTAGACGATCGCTCCCATGTGGAGCTACATCTGAAAGCTATGTTTAACTATATGTAGGTCATTGTACAGTAATGTAAAGCACGTTCCCTCTAACCTAGAGAAGTGAACCAATCAGAAAAGAGTACAATGAGGAAATGGGTTGTTTGAGTGTTTGAAGACCTCACCCTCCAACATCTGCTGCCTATGAAACAGTGAGCAATGTAATAACACACAGAGAAGAGAGGAGAAGGGAATTCAAGAATCTTACCCAATTCCCCCAGAGAGAGAAAGAGAGAGACAGAGAGAGATTTTATCTGGGTGTGTCTAAAATTGCAGGCCTCCATCTGGCCTCTGCAGTGATATGTTACAGAACTGGAGGAAAGAAAGAAAAAGAAGAGAGGAAGAAAGAAAAATATTGAGAAAAGAAGATGAAAGCAGCTCAGTTCAGCACATTAATCAGACAGTGATTGCACTTGGCTTCAAACTCAACATTATATGCTCCTATGACCTCCTATGTACAGTCACACAAACAGAACAACGGACAGCCAAGTTTTGTAAATTTTAGCACATATAGACTGCACAACCAGCCAAAACTACACACACACTTAAACATGTGTATGTATCTGCATATATTCAATCCAGATGAGAAAGAGCAACTGTTCACATATGTTCCATCATTACCTCACCAGGGACAGAGAGAGGGAGGAAGAAATGGGAGAAAACAGAGAGTTAGAAACACAGACAAACAGGGAAAAACAAGACAGAAGAGTAACCTTTAGAAATCAAAAGCATACCTGTATATGTCAAAAACTACAACAGTGGGAATAAACTGACTCAATTGCAAAAGAGAAGAAATCTACAGCACAGAAACCTTGACCTGTTGATCTACAAAAGGCACTTAACATAATTACAAAAGCACAAAAACAAGCCCACAAGGTGTTGTTACTACCGTGTCTCAGCAGTCGGTTCACTATGGTAAAGTCAACAGAATGTCAAGATACAGCAGCTCAACCAAACCTGGATTAGCCCTTTGTAGAGAAGACCAGTGTGTCTATTTTATTAGAACACATCTTTAAAAACAGATGCTTTTGTTTTGCAACCAAAGAGGCATGGTAAATTTTATTTGCATGTCACCCACGCAAACTTGATACATGCACAGATAATGTCAATCTGACAACACCTCTGTATTAAATAACTGCCAACACCAATGAAAAAAAATACAAACACCTGCATAACACAACAGCATGCCAAGACTCACTAGAAAACCAAATAGAGTTCGTCTGTGGGATTATTCTTTATGTAGATATTTTCTTAATGCTCATAAAAATGACCAAATACCCATTTATTAAATGTATAACTGTGAAAAGCAACAGTGTTTGACTAGTTGCGAAAGAGTAAATAAAGAACAAAAGAAAAGTGACAAGGGGAACTAAGACAGAGTGAGAGAGAAGAGGACAATGATGTCCACTGACAGAGGTGAGCTTTTATCTACTCTGAGTGCACAGAGAACACATGGACACACACAGAAAGAGGGCAACATACCAAACACGCAAACATGCCTACACTGGCACATTAATATGCATGTTAACATATCTCGGCCCACATACAACACACAATGACTCCAATGTGCACTAATGACATAGAGGTCTAGTGGTAGAGCCTAAACCCACAGCAACACCATTTCTCAAAACACGTTTAAAATATGTGTTTGTTCAGTTGTATTGAGGTCAGATACTATCAGAGAAACAAATACAACACTTTGCTTTACTCACGCTAACCTACTCCCACAAAACCTACAAAACACCAAGGTACAGACACACAATATATTTTCACTACCAGCTCTTGCAGCTCAGCTTACACACTACCTTACCTGGAAGTTTTCAGTTCCTCCAAGTCACCAAGTTTTGAATGTCAGTCGACACATGCAGGCACACAAAGTGGTAAATGTAGACTTGCTTGTTTGAGAAGGTTTAGTCAAAGAGAATGTTTGTAATACAAGAAAGTTACAAATAAGAAAAAAGAGCCAGCAGTGAAGAAATCAACTTTCTGCAGCAGTCCCAGCCAAACAATGAGGAGGACAGGAGGAGGAGGTGGAGAGAGGGAGGGGCGGAGTTACAGCACATTCCAGTTAAACCACCGAGTAATGATGTCACATTCAGAAAAAAAGGACAACAAAGAGGCTACAGAGAAGTGGGCATAAAAAGCCAGGACCACATCGATAAACCTGAAAACAGCCCAAGAAGTTCAGGTGCTTATATGGCACAGAAACTAATGTTTTTCTCTCCCTTTCACATGACCTCAAGACATTTGCAGTCATTTTTAAGACAGGCTCCAGTATAAATAGAAGCAGTGTGGAGCTGAAGAACTTCAAATATTTGGTCAGAAATGAAGTAAAACAGGTAGAACCTCAATCAGGGTAACCACCTCTCTGAGAGGTGTTGCACTGAAAAGACTGTAGAAAAGTCAAAGATCACTTTCTCTAGAAACAGCCTGAAAGAAAAATAGAGAGATACAGTAAAAAGGAGATAGCTATCATGGAAGAGGACAAAAAACGGTTTTAGAAATAGAAGCTTCCTCTATCTCCCTGTGCACATCCAAACACAATGACTCACACACACACACACACACACACACACACACACACACACACACACACACACACACACACACACACACACACACACACACACACACACACACACACACGGAAGCCTGAATGCTTGAGGGGGGAAAATATAACTCACAGTCAGGTGCTAAATGTGACTCACACACTCAATGTGTCTGTGAGCAGTACACATTGTTTGGGTAAGTGGGTTAAGCAGCTAATGAGTGACCCAGCTGGGTCTGAAGCACTAAGACATTTCCCACACATGATGGATCACTGCAAGGGCACAATATAAAAGCTTCAACTCTAGTCATTCCCAGGTTGTTCACAAATGGCCTACTTCTGACTTTTGACCAAATGTATAATTTTAAGAGGGAGCAGCCCATATATCTCACTGATAAGGACTCAAGGAGAGACAACTTAGTCGTGAAATATGATTTATTATTTATTTTACAATAAATCATTAAAAGCTGCTTTAATATTTTATGGCCTGTGCAGAATACTCTCCTTTTAAAAATGACAGTTCATAGGATTACTGCAGACTATTGGCAGACTGTGCTTTAAGTGTTAGACCTAATCAGGTATTCAGACAGGTTTGGTAATCTAGGAACCTGGTTTTTATAGAGTCCGTTAAATGCCCCACTTTGAGCAAGCTCACCCGAGCATGTAGAATGGTTTCAAATTGGCTTCAAACGTGGAACATGTGAAATGCTCTCATTTAAATTAGTATTAGGCTCCCAATTAACTATTTACACCAGGAATGATAAACTGGTTTTCAAGCTCTTTTAACTACATACAAATGAAAAGTCTGTTGGTCAGAGCTACTGAACAATCTATCAGTCTTAGTCATGGTCTATGTAGTGAGTATGCAGACCTTCTATTGGGGTCCTTTCATGCATACAGCTTGTGGAAAGAATCTTAGAAATACTCAACTGTGGTAACTACCGTCAATGCTATTTCAGCTGCAGAAAGTGAATAAATGAATGAAGTCACCAGCAGATTGCTAGTTCAGCAGTCTTTAATTTTGCCTTTAAACCTGTATGTCTACAAATGTAATGTTCTTTCCAAATTATATTGACTAAATTTACAACATAGTCTCTTTAATCACATAAATTACTGCATGCAGAGTCAAATGAAACATACGGGCAACATAGGAGCAAAGCAAGTAGTTTGAATAGTGACTTCAACTTACATTGTTGAGCTCTTTCTGGTTTCCATACAGAAGGTGGTATTTCCTGTATTTGCCCTGACGGTATTTGTTGGCGATGAAGCGCCGTCTCTCTTCGCTGCAGCTAGAGGGTGTTAAAGCTTCACTTGGTGGGACATTAGCTGCCCAGAAACTGTTCACTCGCTTGTTGCCTAGCAACAGGAACACCTGTGTCAAAGATAAGGTTAAGAGTATTTCCACTTTAAGAAGGGAAGAGGCAGTCGAGGTTCCTGTAAACTGCGTGGGTAAATTTTTATTGTTACTGGAACATGTTGTAATGCTATCATAGGTAAATCAACATAATGCAACCCATTAAACACCACCACTAACTTTCAAACTGCTGGTAGATTCTTTAGTGTGTTCATACCTGAATAAGCTCCTCTGTCCACACTTTCTTATCCATCTTCAGACTCCGAACTTTTGAGATGCTAGGACCTAGCCCTCTGTGCTCTCCTGAAACATACGCATACTTTTTGAAAATCCTGACCATGTACTAACTGTAAAATTCTACAAGTTGGCCACACCCCTTATTTATTCTGACCCAAAGATAAAAAGAAAATCCCTCTATATAGCTTTAAACACATTTTAAAGACATTTAAAAACGTAACATACTGACGACAATGTTAGAATGAAATTATTCACATTAAGAAATGCAATCATAGATGCACACATCACAGACACAAAACAAAATGTGCGCATATCCAAGACCACAAACCTGCACATCGTTTGCAGACAACCACACACAAGTTGATGGCTGCCCATTCTGGCTTGGGAGCCCCACAGTCGGCGCAGGAGCTGTTGCTAGGTTCCATCCAGATCCGCTCGGCCACCTCACTATTGGACAACGCCTCACCTATGGCATTCCGCATGGCATCCACCCACTGCTCTTTCAGCTGCTCTGACTCTGCCACAAAACTGCGGAGATAGACAAATACATGGTCAAGTGTTAATGCTGACATGATGGTGTCATAGTCAGCTATCAAGTAACAGGAATGAGAATTTCTCTCCTAGCTCTCCGTGTCAATATCCTTATGCTCTTGGGTACACTGATAACTGACTGCTCTACTTCTGCTAAATATACTTGAATCAAAGCCTGGAAAACACACAAACACAGACAGAATTGTGACTTGACACAGACTCTCATGTCTGAATTCTTCCTCTTTTCATCTGACTGTCAACATTCTGCTTCAATCTAGCCTAAAAATAGTAACACAAGACAAATACACACTTCTTAAATGGGTACAAAGTGTCGGTTTCCTATATATAGACATGCACCGTGCACAAAAAGTGTACTCTTTGTTGCTTGAAACACCTCCTGATGTATAATCTTGTCCTAAAAGATCACTTGTGAACAACTATTTTGTGTTAGCTTTGAATATAACACAACAATTTCAGTTCAAATCATGATAACTCAACAACTTGATATAAACTGCAGATCTCTAAGTAATGTACATGTCTGTAAAATATGTTGGTATGTGTTTTCCCCTTAAGCATAGCTTAAACTAAATGGACAAAGCCTGATAAGCCATGTTATGTCAGCATTCTCTGACAATTTCTCAAACAGCTATCTGATATCAAGAATGTTTGGTCTTGTTATTCTGCCGCCAGAAATATTTACCAGGATTGACATCAGGTGAGAAAAATCCATGACAGTCAGTATTGCTCCTGGTAATCTTTGGTGTTCGAGTAGTTCTTAAAAGTTTTATAGTGTGTTTGTGGATAGGGATAAATACTGCAGAAGGATAAGCAACCAAGTTGTTTTGTTGATGTCGAACCATAGAGATGTAATTTTCTCCCCAGTCCTTCTGCTTTCACTGCCTTAAATGTCAAACTTGAATGAATCAGTGAAAAGTTATTTTGCATGTCTTAATCCACCCCAAGCTTTTGACCTTGTTCCTCCACAAGAGATTTCTTTACACTGTAATTTTGACAACTGGAGACATACAGACATTATTAAACAAGTTCTGTTCTCATTGAACAAATGTTTAATGTATTCAAATTCTATGTCTTGGTGCTCTTAGTTTTGTCCGATTGCTCTTTTGACACAAGATCTAGTTTCTACAAAGAGCTTTGTAGTGACATGGACAGCCCCCTTAGAAACTCGCAGAAACATTTATAGCACACACTGTAAAGTGGCAACGCTCAAACGCAGTAGACAGAAATATACACGCCTTTTCACATTTCCCCATCCTGTCAGGCCGAACTCTCACACTAAATGCTGTGCACTGTCACCCAAAAGACCACACACCACAAAAGACATGCACTTGCACACACACGTATCCCCCACTCTTGTCCACACACAGACAAACAAAACGCCTTTTCACATTCTCGAAAGACATCCAGCTGAGGACGCCGAGGATAGATGGGGCTGAAGAGTAAAACAACATGATCAAATTTCTCTGTGTATCCTAGCACCAAGACCAAGTCAGCCCCTGCCTTACAATGAAGAAAGATTATCTTAGCATTTGAATAACTGAGAAATGATAAACCCAACTGATAACTTATGGAATGAAAAATAGTACTGAGGGCATGCATGAGCAGCTGGTGGGGCATAGCTGCACAGTGATCACTGAACTGACTTTTTATACATGGTAACTGTGTGTATTGCATTTGTGTGTACACAAGGTACCTGAATATGCGGTATGGTGTGGTGAGATCAAAGCTACGACGATCTGTGTCTTTAACATTTCCCACATTCATCTCAATAGATGTGATGCCCACTCCAATACGATAGTCCTGAAGGAAATAAAAGAATGGTAAATTTAAACCTTAACCCTTTAAATTTAAAACATCTTTAGTCTTTTGCCATGGACCAGCAGACAACAAAATACACATTTATTTGAATTGTGTGATTTCAAAATCATAAACTACAGATTCTTACATCGATATTTTTGTAGAGGAAAACTTTATCTGAGGCGACAACTGTATATAGTTTGGAGCGTAATCCTCTGAGCTCAAGATAGCCCTGATAGTCTGGGACCAGAGGAGAACCAGGATTTATTGTGCTGTGCCGATGGCGCCCCCTGATGTCCTGCAGTACAGTCACCCAGTCGTTTCTTTCAGCTGAAATGCATGTGCAATCATATGTATGAGGAAGCCTGTGTTTGGTAAAATATGCATTCACAAACATATATGAACCAAGTAAACTGCATGTTTAGACAGACCATCACTTTCAGCCCTGAAGATGAAGGTTCGGTTGTTTGTGACAACCTCAAATTTCAGCTCCCCCACACTAGTCACATTAGTGATGAACGCTGTTGAGATGATACCCTTGGAATACACGTCCTACAAGACACAACAGACAGAGACTACTTTATTAAAAAGACTACCAACACTGCTGTTTAGTATGCACACTGTGTGTGCGAGTGTTTCTATTCAAGTCTGAAACCATTGGAGTGAGGACATTTTGACCAGTCCTCATTTTCTCACACACTTTAAAAAAGCATTTTCTAATGTTAAAACTGAGTTTCATGGTTAGAGTTCAGAATTAGGTTTTAACTAGCATGGTGCATGTACACAAGAGACCAGCAGGGATGTGATGTGTGATGATAGGATGTTCGCACAAATGGGAAACTGATGATGAGGAGGAGCAGTTGCAGGTGGGTGCTGTTACCTTGTCATTGTCAAAGTATCTCAGATAATCAACATCTAGCTTTACCCATCGCCTCTGGTAATACAGAGCCCTGTGTGTGACAACAAAAAATCACATATTCAAAAAGCAAATAATAACTGCCAAGTGCTTTAAATCATTTTTGTTTTAGTATTATCACGTGTTAAATCTGTGAATTGGTTGATATCCTTTTTATCAGAACGACGTCCATACCCTTGAGGTGGATTCTTGTCCAGCCAACCCATCTTGATAACAGGAGCAGAGAGTTGAGAGCTGTCGTCTTTATTGGCTGTAGGTAGTCTGCCACTGTCTGGCAGATAGAAACTGCCTTGTGAGCTGAATGTCCCCTCATCTTGCCATAAAGGACTTCGGATGCATAGAAATAAGAACACACTTGGTTACCGTTTGAAAATCATTCAGTTCAAGGCAAGAAATGTTGAGTGGGCATCCCAAAGGAGCAACTGGCAGCCCATTTATTAATTGCTTGTGTAAATGTAAATGGTTGATTTGTGCAATGTGGCATCACTAACCCATCATCCAAAAGCCCATCATCACTGCACAACGAACTGCGCCGTGGGTCTGACTGACCAGGCACTTGCAGGGACATATCCTATAGGAGGAGACATATTCACTCATATTGATTAGGGAGAAGAGGAAGTATAAGTATAACAGAAAACAACATTCACACCAACACTACATCCTCTTACGCTGTCTGTTGTGTTCATTGTTTGAACACCAGAGTAAAACAAGTCTGGATCCTCGTAGTCATCAGAATCATCATCGACCAAATCCAACCCTGCAGAAGACAGCAAGCAGGCAATGAGAACAGCTGGGGTTGTATATTAATCTTACACTTTAAGTCTGGTTTGCAGGGAAATAGGCAGGTGTGAAAAGATACTGTAAACTAAGACTGTCTTCCAAAAATGGAAGTGTTAATAGTTTATTTTCATCAATTAACAAAATGCAGTCAATGACTAAAAGAGAAATCTAAATCATCTCAATATTTGGTGTGAGCACCATTTGCCTTCAAGACAGCATCATCTTCTAGGTACACTTGCACACAGTTTTTAAAGGAACTCGACTGGTAGGTTGTTCCAAACATCTTGGAGAACTAACCACAGATCTTCTGTGGATGTAGGCTTCCTCAAATACTGTAATCCCAGACACTTCATGATGTTAAGTTCAGGGCTCTATGCCATCACTTCCAGGAATTCTTGTTCTTCTTCACGCTGAAGATCATTCTTAAAGACCTTGGCTGTATGTTTGTGGTCTTTGTCCTGCTGCAGAATAAATTTGGGGCCAATCCTACACCTCCCTGATGGTAATACATGATGGATAATTATCTGCCTGTATTTCTCAGCATTGAGGACACCATTAATCCTGACCAAATCCCCAACTCCTTTTGCAGAAATGCAGCCCCAAACTTTCATGGAACCTCCACCATGCTTTACTGTTACCTGCAGACACTGGTTATTGTACCGCTCCAGCCCTTCAGTGAAGAAACTGCCTCCTTACAGCCAAATATTTCAAATTTCACTCAATTCATCTGTCCAGAGCATCTCCTGCTAATTTTCTGCACCCCAGTGCAGAAAGTTTTTGTGCATAGTTGAGTGTCGTAGCCTTGTTTCCATATCAGAGGGATGGATTTTTGGGTAAAACTCTTCCATGAAGACAATACTTCTCCAGATAGCAGATAGGTGTACCTGAATACCACTGGTTTCTGCCAGTTCTGAGCTGATGGCACTGCTGGACATCTTCCAATTTGAAAGGGAAATGAGGTTGATGTGTTTCTCATCTGCTTCATCTCCTTTTCCTTGGCTGGCCAGTGCGTCAACGATCCTACAAAATCCCTGACTTTTGCAAGTGTACCTATAAGGACTGATGCTGGTTTGCAGGCAAAGGGTAGTAACACCAGATATTGATGTGACTTACATTTTCCTTTTGTTTGTTTGTATTTTGTAAATTGCTAAAAAAAATAAACAATCATTATTTATATTTTTGAAAGCATTCTCAGTTTACAGCATTTTTCCACACATGCCTAAAACCTTTTTACAGTACTGTATATAGATTTTAATTTGCTTTTTAATTATTAAAAAATGGTTCACAGGTGCCACAGATGTTAGCAATCATGTTTCAGTTTACAGTGAGGCTGTACTTTTCAGTATTAAAGTATATCCTTAATGAAAAAATTGTTTAGTTGAAGAGCTAGGGCATAAAGGGCTGACCTACTTTTAGCTACTGCTTTGTACTGCCTTTGATTTTGGATATTTTCCAATATAGAAACAAGTCATCAAAAGGATGAATTCACTCGGCAGGAACATCCAATTTGAAAACATTTACAGTCTTTCTCTGTGTTGCTTCGCTAGAATCTACTGTGGCAAAAATTTAATACAGGTAATACTTGTGGGACAAGGACTCAACTCAACTAATAACTGAGTGAGTTATCTAGGTCTGGAGCTACAAGTGTGTGACTCCTCTTTCTTTTTAAGTATAGGTTAAGCATCATGTAGGTGAAACTAAAATCAAGCTCTGTGTAAGAGAAAAATGGTGAACATTTCTCTTCAGAACCATGGGCCTGGACTTTGCCTTCTCAGGGAAGAGTCAATGGACAACATGAGTAGAAGGAAAAATTTGGTTCGTCCACTTGCTTGGACAAATGGTGAAATTGCTAGTGTTCAAATCTGTGAAGACTAGTCGATTCAAGACTCACAGTTTTGACTTTGTTGCAAATACAAACTGTTGACCCAGTACCAAGCAATTAAAAGGAAAATCTATAATTAATCTATGAGTAATCTATGAGTGGGAGAAGTGGATGTAGGTATGTCACGATGTACTACGGTGGCATCAAATATCAATAGCTGCCAACTTCTCATGATGCATGAGCTCACCACTTTCACACCAAATGGCACTGTGTTCAGTGCATTTGTATTTCATAAATTTCAACTAATTAAAAATAGGCACTTAAAGAGATCTGAGTTATTGCAGAGGACTATTTCTAGATAAGATTATAGTCTTATAGATAACACATAGAGACCATATGTAGATAGTATGCTTGAGACAACAATGTAGATATACAGTGGGGGAAATAAGTATTTGATCCCCTGCTGAATTTGTAAGTTTGCCCACTTCCATAGAAATGATCAGACTCTGGTTTTTATGGTTGTTTACTGGTTATGGGTATAGACAGAATATCAGTCGAAAATGCATAAAAAACACACAATCTAAAAGTTATAAATTGTTATGTATTTTATTAAGGGAAATAAGTATTTGATCCCCAACAATTCACTTAGAATTCAAGCTCCTACAGATTGGCTGGTGCGCATGTGGCACACAGCTATGCTCAGTCAACTAATTACCAATACTCCTGATCTTAACTCGTCATGTATATAAAGCACACCTGCTCTAAGAATCAGTTTCTTACATTCCAACTTCTACAGCACCATGGACAAGACCAAAGAGCTGTCAAAAGATGTCAGGGACAAGATTGTAGACCTGCACAAGGCTGGTATAGGTTACAAAACCATCAGCAAAAGGCTTGGTGAGAAGGTGACAACTATTGGTGCCATTATTCGCAAGTGGAAGACCCATAAAAGGACCATCAACTGTCCTCGGTCTGGAGCTCCCCGCAAAATCTCGCCTCATGGAGTGAGGATGATGATGAGAAAGGTGAGGGAGCAGCCTAAATCAACACGGCAGGAGCTTGTTAATGATCTGGAAGCAGTTGGGACCTCCGTCACCAAGAAAAAGGTGGCAACACACTGCGCCGTTATGGATTGAACTCTTGCAGTGCCCGCAAGGTCCCCCTGCTCAAGAAGGCACATGTACAGGCCCGCCTTAAGTTTGCCAGTGAACATCTAAATGACTCAGAGAAGGCTTGGGAGAAAGTGCTGTGGTCTGACGAAACCAAAGTTGAGCTATTTGGCATTAACTCGACCCGCCGTGTTTGGAGGATGAAAAAACGTGAGTATGACCCAAAGAACACCATACCCACGGTTAAGCATGGAGGTGGAAACATCATGTTTTGGGGCTGTTTTTCAGCAAAGGGTACAGGGCAACTTCACCGCATTATGGGGCCAATGAATGCAGCCATGTACTGTAACATCTTGGACAAAAACCTTCTTTCCTCAGCAAGAACACTGAAGATGCCTCGTGGGTGGGTTTTCCAACATGACAATGACCCAAAACATACTGCCAGGACAACAAAGGAGTGGCTCAAGAAGAAGCATATTAAGGTCATGGAGTGGCCTAGTCAGTCTCCAGACCTTAACCCGATCGAAAACCTGTGGAGGGAGCTGAAGCTCCGAGTTTCCAAGAGGCAGCCAAGAAACTTGAAGGATTTAGAGACTGTCTGTAAAGATGAATGGGCCAAAATCCCTCCTGCGCTGTGTGCAAACCTGGTGACCAACTACAAGAAACGTCTCATCGCTGTGCTTGCCAACAAAGGTTTCTCTACAAAGTACTGACTTGTGTTGTGCTTGGGGATCAAATACTTATTTCCCTTAATAAAATACATAACAATTTATAACTTTTAGATTGTGTGTTTTTTATGCATTTTCGACTGATATTCTGTCTATACCCATAACCAGTAAACAACCATAAAAACCAGAGTCTGATCATTTCTATGGAAGTGGGCAAACTTACAAATTCAGCAGGGGATCAAATACTTATTTCCCCCACTGTATTTGTGTCAGATTATTTTTACAGTAACAATTTTTCCCTTCCAGGTTACTGTTAGTGAATGAAGGAGAACACAGAAGTATGAGGAAAACAGAATGAGCCAAGTTAAACTTAACAAAACAAAAACACATCACTGATGACTGGAAATAACCAGGAGAGAGTGTAACTCTCGTAGTTCAGCAGGAAGGAAGTTTTTTCAACCAAAATTTGGACTATACACAGATGCTTTTATAACTAGGTCAGACTACATTAAATTAGATTGTTGAAAGAATTTCCAATATAGAAACAAGTCATCAAAAGGATGAAAAGGATGAAGCAGGAACATCCAATTTGAAAACATTTACAGTCTTTCTCTGTGTTGCTTCACTAGAATCTACTGAGGCAGAAAATTAAATGCAGGAAATAATTGTGGGACAAGGACTCAACTCAACTAATAACTGAGTGAGTTATCTAGGTCTGGAGCTACAAGTGTGCGACTCCTCTTTCTTTTTAAGTATAGGTTAAGCATCATGTAGGTGAAACTGAAATCAAGCTCTGTGCAAGAGAAAAATGGTGAACATTTCTCTTCAGAACCATGGGCCTGGACTTTGCCTTCTCAGGGAAGAGTCAGTGGATAACTCTGTAACTCTGTAACTCTCCTAGTTCAGCAGGAAGGAAGTTTTATTCAACCAAAATTTGGACTATAGAGATGTTTTAATAACTAGGTCAGATTACATTAAATGTTCACACATAAAAGCTTATTGTGAAAATGTAGACACAAGTAAGCCATATGTTTCTCAGTTGCTCAGAATTGTATCATAAAAAATGGCGGACAATGGGGACAATGGCATGAGTCCCTCTCATTTCTTTAATTCAATTTAGATGACATTTCAAGTTGTAACGAAAATGCTACTTTCACTATGAGGCTACAGCAACGTGGGTCAAAATGTTGCTTGAAAGCCACAAAATAATTGTATGTGCAGATATTTAGGCTACAGAGGAGGACTTTTGCATGTTGTTTCTATTTCTTCATGAAAATCAATGTCTATTTCAACCTGACTGACTTTAAGTCACAATGTTTCTAGTTCAAATCCAAAGAGTAGTGCTACTCTTTACATCACATGCTACAAACAGTGTTTGTAGCATGTGATTCAACATCCACTGGTCTCTTTCGCTATCTAATTATCACATAAAATTAAGTGATTATACTACTCACTCTGCTCACGTGGACTTTGGGGGATCCTCCTAGTAGGCGGAGCCGGCTGCGTGTCAGGTTGAGTAATTTGTGGTGTATTTCCTTGAGTTTGGGGTGTCCGGATGCGAGGTGGGACCTGTGGAGTTTGGTCTTTATGTGACTCCTCAGTACTGGTCTGGGTGGGAGTTGGGCTGGGGGATAACAGAATACAGGATGGATCAACAGAGGTTTGGAAAGGAGAAGAGGAATCCTCGGACACCACGGTAATCTCAGAGCAGGTAAAAATTCCACATAGACGAGCGATTCTGTACATTTTCTTTTGAGAAGGAAGGTTCTCCTTTACACTTAGACTTTAATGATCCATGAGGGAAATTACTTTGTCACCGTAGCTTTGTTGCACATAAAAGTAAACACGAGAAAAAATCTAAGAACATTAGAAAAAAATGATTATCTAGCAAAATAAACAAATTTACAGAATTAGCAAGTAGTAGTTGACAAAAACAGTGTCCAAGGTGACGTGGTTGTTTGGCCAGTTGCATAGTCGTGGTGTTTCCTTGTCGCTGAGGGAGGGATTTTGGTACCCCCTCTCCTTCTCTCCACTTGTCATTTCATAGTAAAATCTAAAAAGATGACATGCATTTGAGATTTGACTCCAGACTGGGCGTCTAAAAAAGATTCAGCTGCAGTTGGACAGTTTACGATAAGAAGATACAACCCACAAAGAAGTCCATGAAGAAAAACCTGAAAAGAATCAATAAAAATGACCGTTGCTCTGAAGCACGAATCTTCTTCTCTGGTAATGCGACAAACTTGTGTCCCTCTGCTCTCCTCCTGACTATGTAGTTTTCTGTCTTTTCTTTTGGTTTAAGCAGCAAGCCCGAACATGCCTCAGCCTCAAGATACTATCTCAGAAAATACAGCATACCCGTAGATACCCAGCAAACACACACTTTTACACACAATAATTGCACACGAGATGAGATGCATCAGTGTACTGGTTCTGATGGTAAAATGAAGATTAGATCTTTCTATTACAGACATGACTGTGGTTATTTTTAGTGTTCAATGTACACACCAATTAGTTGTATTTTAATAACATTTTGCCAATCAGACACAGCAGGAGCAGAAAACCACACTCCTCTTCTATGTAGTGCAACTCTTGCCACCAGCGGAATTAGTTTATGGCTGCTGAGTTGTAGCAGCAAGAGAGACCACAGATTTATAAGGCCTCCTACATCAAAACCACAGTCATTTTTTTTCATCTTAATAGCTCACCTTTATCTGTGGTTTTCATCAGTGAAACTGCAGAGCAGAGACAGGTGGTGCTCAGAGAATCATTCAGAAAAAATATTTATAAGGGCAATTAGGAGGGCGAAGAGCGGTACATAAAATAAGAGCAAGGGAATAAAATAACAAAAAGAATGAAAATCATAATCACAAAAGTGCTAGTTACTTGTAAGAGCCTAAGTGTGAAGGCATTTCACTGGCATTACTAATAATGGTATTTGAGAATGAATTGCACTTTAAATAGTATTCCAGGAGAGTGTGATGAATGTCTGCGTTTAATTGCATACACAGATCAGGCATGACATTATGACCACCTTCCTAATATTGTGTAGGTCTCCCTTGTGTCTCCAAATCAGTTGTGACT
Organism: Mugil cephalus; assembly: GCF_022458985.1. NCBI lineage: Eukaryota > Metazoa > Chordata > Actinopteri > Mugiliformes > Mugilidae > Mugil > Mugil cephalus. Next base: position 26,560,113 of record NC_061778.1, read on the forward strand.
CATCAGAGAATGGACCCTCTGAGGGTGTCCTGTGGTGTCTGGCAACACATTGCTGTTAGTGGGGGGTCTTTGGGTCTATGGGTTGAGGGGAGGGGCCTCTGTGAATCATCCCAAAGACACTTGATCAGCTTGGGATCTAGTGAATTTGGAGGCCGGATCAACACTTTGCACTGTTTTTACGTCCAGCACCTGGACTCTACAGGAACTTATGTCAGGATCCTGTTTGAGGACTTCAGCTCGGTCTTCAGTACCATCATCCTGGCCATGCTGCAGCGTAAGCTTTCCTAGTGGAGTTTGCCTGACCATGTGGTGGATCACAGCACAAAAAGCTCTCCTCTGACTCGCAGGTCATTTGCATTGGTTGCCCTCAAAGCTGTGTTAATTCTCCTCTGTTCTTGTCCCTGTAGACTAACAGTTGTACCTCCAGTCTCTAGTCTGTCAGTTTCTGAAGTTTGTTGGACGACATGACTCTCATTGAACTACTTTCTGATGGGATACACCAACAACCTATAGCTGAATAAACAAACAGATCCTCTTACCCTGGACACAAACTTTTTGAGCCATTCCCCTGAACTGAACTGATTGAGATGTTCCAAGGCCACACTGGGAATGCACTTACTTGCCAGTTCATTATGTTCATTAGGTACGCTAATGAAAATGTATTCTAATATAGCAGTCATGCACAAAATTGTTGATTCAACATTGATTTTTAAGGCTGTGATTTTGTAGTATTATTGAACTGTATTGTGTGGTATTGAAACGTGATTCTGTTTTTTTGACCACCCCATTATAGTCAGTGGGTGAACCTAAACAACAGAAACAGTTTAATCTTTAATTCAATCTGGTTTAACACCACCACAAATGCCGTCCTCCAAATTGATAATACAGTTGAATTATTCCCTTTCTTACTTTGTGTCAACAACCCGCACATAGTTACAGTCATGAAGAGGGATTTCTACAAGTGTGCCCAATGAACTAGAAAGTGAGAATATCATCCATTCAGTCTCCTCCTAATTGGACATTAATCAGCTCTAATCCAAATGAGAGAGTAGACAATGGAGTTGCTGTGATATGAGGAGTTAACGCAAAACAGTGGCAGCGATAACAACAACAACAACAGGACCCGGACAAAAGAAGAAGGTTTTGCGGATCGAGGAAACTTTGCAGAGTTTAGTAGAACTTTAAAGTTGTACATCCTATTTTTAATATTTGTGTGTGACTCAAACTATTTTGTCTAAGCCTACAAATAAGTGCTTCATGTAATAAATATTTCCATTTTCTATTTGTACGGGACTGGTTTTACCTGCTTGTCAGTGATTTGTAAAGTAAAAGTCACAACGCAAACTACCTACCATAATCCTCATAACACAGCGATCCTCTGATAATAATCTAGTGTGAATGTACATCTCTGTGATTCAGAGGTAAGCTTTTACTTTTTCGAGACTTTAGTTTGAGTTGTGCCATGTTACTTAAGAATCATGAAGGATGTGCTACAATATATATATATATATTTAGAACAGAACCACAACAATGTTGAAAGATTTCATCTTTATTAAGCGCTCACCCATATTTTTTCTTCATTCTCTTTCTTTTTTCACTATATATTAGCACACATATGACCTGAAGGGCTCCTTTCTGCTCCACGTCAGTCTTTGCAATGAAAAACATCAGTTCATGCATTGCGTTCGCATATTTCCTGTGTCACTTCTGGCGTGACTTTTTGATGCAAAATGTTTTACAGTTGTACAGTTGTATAGTTGTACAGCTGTTGGCCACGCCTGCTGATGTAGAATCTTGTAGTGTGAACACTCTAATCGCCAAACACTCATTAAGCGTGAACACCCCACAGACCTCAAACCTCCACACCAGCTGACAGAGAACTGTGTAGCGTCAAGAGCAAGCCAACCCAACACGTCTTAAAGTTGTGTAGTCTGAACTTTGCTTAACATAACATAACATATGCACTGATCAGGCATAACATTAGGTGACATTAGGACAGGTGAAGTAAATAACACTGACGATCTTGTGACAATCCAGTGTTCTGCAGGGAAATTTCAATTCCACTTTTATTTATATAGTTTCAATAACAATACAGATTGTCTCAAGATGCTTTACAAAAAACGTCCTGAAATGTTTGGACCAGACCAGACACCACCACCCTATAGCAATGACACTCCCTGATGGCAACAGTCATCCCCAGCAGGATGCAGCCTGACGCAGACAGACACACAAAAACACATTATGAATGACTGAGTACTGAATAATTTTCAGTTTTGATTTCTTACTACTTTAATTACTATTTCGTAATACACATGCTGACGGGAAATTCAAGAGTGAGCACATTAGCCTGATTTCTATCCCCCCAGTATTGTGAAAGTTCCTCTTTATTTCTCCCTTTTACTGCAAATTTCCTTCTCTCAACAGCTCCAACACTTACTTTTACTGGGAGGGGCAGAATGTACAGTAATGGTCACAGCCTGAGATGAAGCATAAAACATGTCACTTTGTTCCCATACAAAATTGCAGTGTGGATGTTCACACACGATGCAGGTAAATAATATTAGTTGTAGAAAACAATTAGTTGTTTCCTCCGGGCCATAGGTCAAAGCAGGATAGCAAATCATTATGTGTCGGAGACACACAACAACCTGTTTAGAGACAACTCATTTTAAAGCTGCTACAGGCAGATGTTTTGTCCAAAAGTTGTTTGTCTTTAAAAACGGTTAAATCAAAAACGGTTAAATCAAATTGTCTGTGGGCTGCACTTACACAGAAATTGAGTTCTCAGTGATTGGTTGTATAATACATGATCCTTCAGGGTGCTGATAACTAAAAATACTATGTATAGATATATACATTTATCAGGCACTCTGGTTGCAGCATGAGAAATAGACGCATTAAGTTACAAATCATACAAACATACTAATTTGATACAATGCTCCAAGTATAAAAGCTATTAATATTTTCTTTTTAGTAATCACACTAAAAATTATGCACATATCAACAATGACGGGAAACTGCCTTGTTGAAACAGTTCCTCCTTTTTCTCAGAGGAAGAGTTCTCAGAGGGGTCTGCTAGCTATAGCTATATTTAACTTGGTCTCTGCTAACTAATAGACGCTGAAGACACAAAGACCGCTATGTTCCCCTCGCACACTATGTGAATATGAATTATTCACCTAATTCACCTTTTAGTCACGATGTTGACAAATGAGAAGCATTACAAGCTATGTATGTGTTTACTGAATGGATTCCTTGCCTTCTTTGCCTTCAAGCTAAATCCCAATCTACTAATCTACACTTTCACACATGGCCTAGGTTTGTAACTCTTAACTTCAGTCTAAAAACAACCTCTGAAAAACAGTCAATAGCAGCTGCACATGCCAGGAATAACTTTGTAACTCCCATCTTACTGGTTTGTTTTGTGCAGTTCACAAATGCAAATACGGGTTACGATAACACTGTGAGTTCCCCAAACATACATAGCCCAAGGACAGGGCCAGACACCAAGTCTCACCCAAGCTGAATGCATCTTTAAAACATTAACTTTAATCCTATTCTGTTCGAGGGAAAATAAAACCACATAACAGAAGTCTCATGAGCAACATCTAATTTTCTGTTCACAAGAAAACTGTATATAACAACAACAAGACAGCACAAAACACAAACACGGCAAGTAGGGTTTCCTCGGTTTGAATCACTAACAAAGGGCACGGTGAGGAGTGGGGGAGAGAAGCAGAGAGCGCATGCTAAAGATAAGTTCAGACAGAGAAGAGGCACTTAGAGATATGATTTGCATAATGGTTACCTGTTCCGACATGCTTAAAAGGTGTCCTCTTCCATGATGATACATCAGTCTTAAACACATATTCGCATCAGAAAGCAGGAGGAAATGACTAGTTTACCAGAAGATGGGAGGAGGCGACAAGGCACACTGACAAGGAAACAAGAGAGAGCAGCAAGAGAGCGTGTGAAAATGTTCTCACAGCAGTTACAAAAAGTCTGCGGGGAGTTCCTGGTGGAAAAAAAAAACTTTCTTTCTCTATCTCTCTATTTCTAACTCTCCCGTTTCCCAGTGTCACTCACCATGGCTAATGAGGAGTTTTTCACCGCTCTCTGTTGTTCTCCACTGTAACTTCCTCCCTCTTTCTACAGCTAGTTTCCCTTTAAAACACAGACACAGAGCATGCATGTGTCCGTCATAATGGGACTGCTCTAAAGCCTGAGGCAGGTTTCTTTTCCTTTACTGGTGAGGAAACACAATGACAAAAACAAGCTGCTAGCTTTACGTGTTATCACCAGGAATCATACAAATAAAGAGGTAGTCAAAGGAATGTCACAGTGTCATCAGCAAAACTATTCAAAGATTAACAGGCTACAGCTTAGGGGAATATGTGTGGCCTATTAGTGATTCTTCCAATGTGTAAAAAAGACTGTGTATAAACAAGCATCAAGCAAAGCAATACTCCTAGTGCTTTGGTAAACTCTGAAAACTCTTCAGTAAAGAGTGAAGAAAAAGTAACCACAAGGCTTTTGAAAAAAAAAAAAAGCCCACCTCAGTGGTAAGGTGCGAGCAACTGCAAAAGAGACAACAGCTCATTTCACTCATCGTACTCTCAGCAGGTGCTATTCTCATGACTCTACATTCAACAGGCCACTGAGCTTTAAGTCTGCTCAGTAAGTCAATGTCTTTCAGTTTCAGGAAGTGTCTAATTTTACTTTCAGGAAGTGTTTTAAAGTCCTCAGCAACAATTTATGCACCCTAACCGATACTGAATTTGACATGACATGCATTTCTTCAACTAATCCAATAGAGGGCAGCACAATCCACTAAAAATATTTTAGACATTACGTTCTTTTTTCTTAACATTTATCTCACAATATGGAGAAACGCAAACACACAACTGACAATCATTCACTTTAGTTTTTGTCATTTTCTCGTAATTAAACACTGACACGTTGCTCTTCTTGTAGAAGCACAGAGGTCCATGACATTTGGCCAATTTAAAATGGATAAAAAGACCACAATAAAGCTATCTGAGGATATGCTGACATTATAACTTTAAAAATTACGCACAAGAGGTGTTGTTTTGTTTCCACAAAAACGACGAGGCTGTGCCACCTATTGCTAACGGTACATGGCCTACGTATGACAAAAACCTTTCATCTACAATAAATTAGAAAGAGAATAGTTTGAAACACACCGATGAGGCATAACATTATGATTCCTAATATTGTGTAGGTCTCCCTAGTGTCTCCAAGTCAGTTGTGTCAAAGAATAAACATGGGCCTTCTGAGGGTGTCCTGTGGTGTCTGGCAACACAACGTTTTGAGTAGGTGTCTTTGGGTCCTACAGGGTGAAGAGAGGAGCCTCTGTGGATCATCCCACAGATACTTGATAGGTTTGGGATCTAGGAAATTTGGAGGTCAACTCAAAATCTCACGCTTTTCTTTGTGTTTTAGTTGTTCCAAAACCATTTTTGTGTGTGCGTCTGTTTCAGGCTGCATCCTGCATCAAAGAGTGTCATTGCCTGGACTGGTCTAGGTGGGTGGTAAGTAACATGCACATGAATGCCAGGTCCAAAAATTTCCCAGCAGAACATTAAATTGTCACAAGATGGTCAATGTTATTTACTTATTCCATCAGTGGTTTAAATAGTGTGGCTGATCAATGTAAGTAATACTGTCCATTCAAAAAAGTCCTTACCTGGGAGACTGTGTAGGAAACCGCTGTGGTACTGGTGGGGGTCCTTTAGGTCCTGACCCCACTTTTGGAGGGAGAGGTGGAGCATTCCTGTCATTGGTGGGGGAGGCAGAGACTGGTGAAGGTTTTTTCCCCCCATCACTACTTAGGAGTTGGGTAAGTGGCTGAATGGCCAATGTCTGAGGTCTAGTTTGGGTTGAGGGGGAGTTGGCAGGTTGGAGTGGTGCCTGTGTGGGGACAGGGGTAGGGGTGGAACTTGGTGACACAGATCTGCACTGTTCAGCTGGTACTCTGCCAGCATGGCTGTCTGCTTTAGGGGAGCCAGTGGTTTGAGCAGGAGGAGAGGGGCTCAGGGAAGAAGTGAAACGCTGTGGAGGGCAGTTGGGGGTGCTTCGTGGAGGGACAGGGGGTAAAGAGGTGTCACCTGTTGGAGAGACAAGGGGGCTAGGCTGACTGTCAACTAGAGGACTAGAGCGGAATTTAGTCCTCTCTCTTGGCACAGGCTTCTCTCTCTCCCCGTCAAGTCTTCCATTCTTGTCTTCCTCTTGTCCTCTTCTAGGTGCTGTTTGTCTTTGTCCAGGAACTGGCTTCTTCTCCCCTCCTTCTCTACTGCTCTCTTGCACTCGGTACACCTGTCTCTCTTTAGGAACTGGTCTCTCTCTCTCCTTTGGTGTAGGCCTCTGTGTCTCTTCATCTCTTTTTTCAAGGAAAGGTTTTTCTTCCGCTGGGCAAGGCACAGGTCTCTCTCTGCGTAACGCTTGAGCATAGAGCGCTTCTTCCGATCTCTCGGTCTGTACAGGTGAAGACTGTGTATCTTGATTACCGTGTGTTTTACTCAGACTGGCTAAGATGCGTCTCTGGTGACCTGGCAGGGTGATGCCCATCTGCTCCAGCTGACCTAGTCTGAGGTTGCGACATTGTTGCACCGTTGCCAACCCAGCACTATGAAATGCCTCAGAATACTGCTCCAGGCGAAGCACACACAACCAGTCCCACACGTTTGCACAGGATTCAGACTGAGACATGGTTGATGTCTAAGTATGTACAGCATGTGTGATGGTCCACATCCACAGAGTCCTTGTCCAGAGCAAATACTGACCACGTCAAATCATGCTTAAACGACCTGTGGAAGATAGAAAACAGGAACATAGTGACTAAACACATTATATCCCAAAAGTAAATTTGTGGATGATTTAAACTGCACACTTGGTTTCAGTTTCTAAAAATGGATAATGATTGCGCATGACATTAGTCTGATTTTAGACCAAATGACGCAACACATTTCCCATACACCACCCTATTTTGATAAATCCTGAATTGGGAAATGTGTTCTATAAACATGTAGTCATAATTTTAGTTCCTATAACACAAATACTCATGATTATTAATCAGAATGCAATTGGAAAACCTCAAGAGGCTGCCTGTCTTAAGGAGTCTAAACAGCTGTGTCATAGCTGTATGTGATAGGGGTGGTTGTCTCTAACCTCGAGAAATGAGGAAGTCACGTTGATGCTTCAAACGTGAACTTCCCTTGTCCCGTAGTCACTTAAATAAGGGTCATCATTTTCAACAGCACCACTGGTTCTACGTAGCTAAATGCTGAACATTTGCCATTCTCATCAAACATATCTTACCACAAACTCGGGGTAGAACAAACACTAAATTTCTAAAATTAATTCTAAAATGAAGTAGTATTGTTTTTGTTTTTGTGCAGGCAACAAACAGTCCGTTCGGTACACTGTCACAACAGACCACTTAAGGAGGAAGTGTGAATGACACAATAAGTGTTGGCATGCAAAACATACTCACTCAATTCCCTGCACTGCTGTTAACACACACACTTGAATTCTGTATGAGGGGACTCAAGATCAGATCCTACAAATGGTTTCCATTCCTCTCTCCATTAGCACACTCTTAACACACTATTGTGCAGTAAGACTTGGAACATTAACATCGTACATTATGGGAATTATCCTATAATTTTTCATATACAGACAACATTGCCTTTGATTAACAAACAGAAGCAGCACTTGCTCCCAGCATTCACATGACGCACACCTGGTTGAATATAAGCAATAGCTTATTTAAGATGCACGTCAAGCTTTGCCAAAAATCTCCATGTCCAAAAGTAATTTCTAACTGCTATATCTTGAGCGATGCCACCAAAAGCCCGTTGCTGTAAAAACCTTTGTCCAAACGCCTACTGACTCTTTCTGCTACACAGCTTTGACCACAGGGGAAGCTGCTGGTTTCCCAGACAGAGCCACAGTCTTTTCTCAGCACTGTATGCACACACAGTCTAATATCTCTTCAACCAAGACATCTGATATGGATCCAAGTAGAAATTCATGTAAATGTTATATGTGTGCAATATTCATGATCAACCATTAAAAATTGTATTCACTTAAAAGAAGCAGACTGTTAACTTACACGTCATTAAAATAAAAACTGTCTAAGGCAAACACATTAGCAAGAATATTTAAAATACCATATGATCTAATTTCACTTGGTGACTGGAAGTGAGGGCCGTCAAGGCTGAGTGAGAACATAGTAACCTAGGCCATCCAGTCTGAGAAACACCATTTGAATGTGCGTGTGTTGAAATGAGCACATTTCATTTCCTGTCAAACATTTCCTCAGGCAGAGGCAGAGGCAGAGGCAGGGTTATCTTGCTCTCTTCTCTTTGTATCCAACGCACTTCCTATTTTAAAATTGAGGAACTCAAAAAGAGTTCATGCAATGAAGTGCAGTCTGACTGGCCCTCAGCTGTCACAGTGTTACTCATGAAATAAACACACACAGTCTAAAAATTATATTTCAGCATATGCACATAAAACTAACAGGTCAGCATCTTTATACAGACCTTTTTGGTCAAATATGCCGACTTCAGCTCTTTATAGAATTGAGCTAGACTGTTGTATGTGCCTGTTTCTGGGTCTGTGTGGGTGTCTTCAAGAAGTATTGAACAAATATAGGAGGTGAGAAAAATGTAGAAAACAGCTTTCTTCCCTCTAAGCAATTATTTTTATTAACCGAGTAGAGGTTACCTGCTTCAAGTGTTGCGTTTCACTTAAGTCTGCACTAGGTGCAGAAAGATAAAAGTGATACTTATCTTTTCATCGGGTTGTCGGCAGTACGGCAAAACAGTCACTATGTACTTTGACCTGCTAAAATAAACAAGTTTTCCTCTGAACTCAGCGAATATACCCAGAACACGTATTGTTATATTCTGCAGTTTTCAGGCAGCATTTCAATTAATTTATCTCTCCACTTTCTGCCTCTCAGTTTATCCCTCCCTCACTCCCTCCCTCCATCTTTCTCCTTGCTCCCTCCCACTCAGAAAGTTGCCAATAACAGGGTCTCTGTGTTGCCTTCACAATGGGGTATTCTGTTTCCTAGGCAAGGGCTCACACACACAGACAAGAGGGAAGGAAAGGCATGGTGGAGGCTCACTGGTCGAGCCTCCTCACACACTCGAAAACAATTGCTCACCTAATAATATTGTGTGCATTTTGAAATTGTATTTCAGATCCTATATCCCCTTTCAATCTGACACACACACACAGAAATATCCAGGATGTTCCATTTCCTGTTTGCATTGATCAACACTGGTTGACGTCGGGTTTAATTCTGCCTCTGGCTTTCTGCTTTGTTTTGAAGCACATTATACAAGTCCTCATGAACTAGAGTTGGGATAAATTGAGTGATTAATAAAGAAAGACAAAGCAACAACATGTAAACAAGCATGTTTAGCAAACCTATGCCCTGCACATTATAACTGAACAAAGCAACAAGATAGCACATCTGACACTTAAAACACATGACCGTCCTTCCTGCTGCCTTCTTGACACTGTGTGGTACAGTGTTAAGAGTGTCATGTGAAGATGAAAAAAGTGTTAAACTACAATGCTATAGATTTGATTAGAAAGATAATGGAAGCGAGACTGACCACACTGAGTTTGCTGAATTTGTTAGCACCATTGCACTTGCAATGCAACAAAAATAAACTGGGACCCTTACATTATTAATGATCACATATTCACACATATGCATTCTACAAAGCTAGGAGCCAAAGCCAGAACAATCTATATTCAAATTCCATTGTAGTAGCCTTTGAATAAAGCATAACTATACTGATGCAGAGACAAAGCTTGTGCTATGGCCAGACCACAACCGAATTTAATAATATTGTATCAGTATATCAGCTGCAAGTGTCTTTCCTTACTATGTAACCATGTCAATACAATTTAAATAGTGGCACAGAAAAATACTGACTTCTTAGATGATACAACACAATGCAAAACAAAAATGATAATGACTGTAGCGAGACGGTTACCATTGAAATTCTGCTGGATTCTGATGAGATTAGTTAGATCCTGACATCACAAGCCATTCACAAAGTTGTGGACGAATCAGCATGGTGTGAGAACCTACGCCCATTTGCACATTGTGGTTATTAATGTGTTCCTTTTATGCATATTTTTCTTTAAGATAGCAAGAATCATTAACCAACATGCTACATATAAAACTACATACATACACTGACTGCTTGTTAGCTTTTAAAGCTCTACAGAATGCGGATGTATTTCCTCTTGGGCACGTCCCTGCTACAATCACATGCTTCATTGATCTGGTTGACATTAACCCGCAATAGACAATAATACAGTGATTCCTCTATTCAGGTGCCAAGTATTTGTTGAAGGAACCTGCCCTTTAGAAATAGACTTCCCCGACAGTTCTGTGTAAAAATGAATCACTCAGATGGATGGGTACGAATAACTTTAAGCTTTGAGAAAATTTAGACCTTGACGTGAACGGTGTGAGAATTAAAACCAAGGATTTCCTCATGTCAGACCCAATCAAATGTATTAAAAACAGACTGACCACTTTGTCATTGCCAAAGCATCTGTGTCTACGAACACATATGTATTCACAGGTTAAGTTTGTTTTCTGCACTGTGACTTATACCCACTGGTAATGTATCATTAATTTGTTGCTACCATGAAAGAAATCCCTGTTTATCGGTGACAGTCTTTGATCAATCTAGGTATTTTGTTGTGGACATATACACACCAGTTTACTATTATGTGTGGAATATTTGTCGCCAGAAGTCAATACAGGTTTTCTTTTATCACGTAGGGGTAAGACAAGCCATTATATACGGCAATATTTCATGACTGATTTAAACATTCATGCTGAAGTTCCAGTACAAAAATTGGGTTAACTGTAGCATCACAATGAAATATCCACCCAAAACCCAAAGCCCCTGAATGTGCCATACAGTCATTTTAAAACTCAACGTGAAAAGACACATATATTTATACACACAGTGGTGTGAAAATGTGTTGCCCCCCTTCATGATTTCCTATTGTTTTGCATGTTTGTCAGACCTAAATGTTTCATAAACGATTTTAAATATAAGACAAAAATAACACAGGTAAATACAAAATGCAACTTTTTAAATGGGTTCAAGTCCAGCTCAGGCCTTTCGGGATGGAGTTTGCATGTACTCCCTGTGTCTGTGGGTACGCTGGTTTCCTCCCACCTCCAAAGATACTCGTTAGGATAATTGGTGATTCTAAACTGACCCTAGGAGTGAGTGGTTGTTTGTCTCTGTGATGGCCCTGCGATAGACCTGTCCAGGGTGTACCCTGCTTCGCCTGATGACAGCTGGGACAGGCTCCAGCAACCCCTGTGACCCTAGTGAGGATAAGTGGTAGTAGAAGATGAGATGAGATGATATTGGTTCTTAAAACGCCTTACTACAGTTGAACATTGGCACGTACTAGTAAGTAGATAAATGTGCAATGTCATTTTTTTATGAAATATATTTAACTGTTGGTATGATGTTCTCATGTGGCAAAACTAAGACGAGCCTTTATGTTCTTTTTACTCAACAGTGGTTTTGATCTTGGAACGCTGCCATGCAGTCCATTTTTCCTTAGACTCTTTTTTATGGTGGAGTCATGAACACTGACCTTAACTGAGCCAAGTGAGGCCTGCAGTTCTTTGGATGTTGTTGTGGGCTCTTGTGACTTCTTGGATGAGTCGTTGCTGTGCCCTTGGGTTAATTTTAGTCGGTGGCCACTCATCTAAAGGTTCACCACTATTCCATGTTTCTTTCTCATTTTTCCTGAATTTCTTTGGATCTCACCAGCTTTTTAGAATCTTTTGGCCTTCTTCACTTTGTCAGGCAGGTAACCAGGAAGGGGCCCAACACTTTTCCATACACACACACACACACACACACACACACACACACACACAGACACAGACACGCCTTGCTATTAAAAGGTTGGACCCCTTTTGCCTTCACAACTGCCTTAATTCTTCGTTGCGTACTTTCAAAAAGGTGTTGGAAACATTGTTCCGAGATTTCGGTCCATATTGACATGATAGCATCACACAGCTGCTGCAGATTTGTTGGCTGCACATCTATGATGAGAATCTCCCGTCAGTATCCCAAAGGTGTTCTATTGGACTGAGATCTGGTGACTGTGGAGGCCATTGGAGTACAGTGAACTCACTGTCATGTTCAAGAAACCAGTTTGAGATGATATGAGCTTTGTGACATGGTGCATTATCTGCTGGAAGTAGCCATCAGAGGGCTGAAGGGCTGATATCGAGAAAACCCGGGCTGACAGACAGTACAGGGGCACTAATCATGGCAGCACAAGAACAGGCTCTGAGTACAAGAGCCAAAGAGGCCAAGATCTACCAGAGCAGATCAGACCCAAGGTGCAAACTGTGCATATATAGGTATACTTACTAAAAACTAATAATAATAATATCTGCTCGTATCTCCTACATGTACCTCATGAATACAATGTAAATGTGAAGCCATGTTGCGGGTAGTTAAACAAAACCTAATTTTCCATTGCCTCCACCAGCTATGTGCTCAATTAGCTGGCCAGGTAGCAGACAGTGAAACTGCTTGCTCTGCTGCTGTTTGATACGCCACGTTTCTTAATGTGGCGTTACCATAACTGTTCATATCAAGATGCTGTCCTTATAAGACCTGCTGAAAAACACATGCGTGCATACACACACTCACTCACACAAAGGACATGACTCATACACCCACCACCAGACACACTGCTGCTTTTCAGCCCACTTTCAATTAGAGTTGAATAGTGACTCAGTCCTGCCAGCACAGCAATGCACCCGAACAATGTCCTCTAGTGAACATCCTTGTGTGCTTATGCATTACTGCTAACTCTACAGGGTGCAACATTTCACGAGAAGATGTTTTCCATAGAAACCCGCCCCAATTCGCTCAGTACATTGAACCGAAGAGTCTCCTTTAATTGGAATATGCACACCTAGCTAAAGTACAAACTTACAAAGGTACAGGTGGGGTCTATCCGTATCTTCCAAAAAGACAGTACAGTATAAAAAAGACCTCTGCAAATAGTTTCTGTAAAAATAATAGTAATTATATTGTAGAATTTAAAGTAGGATTGTTGCATTAGACTGCATGAGTTGTAGTCACTTTAATGTGATTCTTCTTGGTGCAACTCCTATTGGAGTTTATCTTTATTCATGATAGCCTCCTTCTGCCTCAGTTGTTCAATTGAACACTAGTTGTTTGTTTGTTTTTTCATCTTTTTGGTTAGCTCCAATACAATGGATAGCTGTAATATGTAAAAATGTTTTGTACTTTAAAATGTTTAGTTTTCTATAGTTTCTCTTGTCTTACCTTATTCTGTTCTTTGTGTTTTCCAATTGAGACTATACGGTAGTTGACCCCAAATCCCAAAGCTCTGTGTCTGACGGTAGGGATGGTGTTCTTGGGATCATAGTCAGCTTTTCTCTTCTTCCAAACACAGTCGGGCTGATAAAGAGCTCAATCTGGTCTCATCTGACCACACCACGATCTCTCTGTCCTTCTCTGAGTCATTCAGATCATTATTGGCAAACTTTAGATGGGCCTGTACACGTTACCAGTGGTTTGATTGGTGACTGTGGTCCCTTGCACCACAAGTGCTCAAACTGTCACACCAATGCGCTTGCTGATGCACTTGTAAGCACATTCTAGTCTTGTGCCAGTATAAAATCTTAGTTCAAGGTAAGTCTCATATCAACCAGCTGAGAAAGGCTGCAGAGAACCAAACTCTGTGTGTCTTAATTTCTCCATGACAAAATAATATTGACAGACTCATCTTCAATGGTGTGTCCCTTTCCCTTGTGAAAATGTACAATCACAAAGAATAATGTATTAACCACCTCCACTTATCACTTTTTGTTCAACTCCTGCACAAGCGTCTTTTAGCCTTTGTAATTTTGATGACAGACTGCTCAGTTCGTCCTGTGAACTACTAAGAGCTTTATCCTCTCACGTCATTAAGAAGTGATTTAGAAGGTAATAATCATGTGAGTGAATGAGACAGACAAGGAGGGAGACAAAGAGACAAAAATGACAGAAGAGTGGTAGAAAGATGGGCAAATCTTTCAGCTGTAGCATAATACCAATTAATCGTCTTGGGAACTAGCTTAAATTATCAAGTGTAGTAACAGACAGGCAGACAAAAAAGTCGAGAGTTACTTTTATCTGTACCTTGATAAAACCTCCTTTGCATTATGTGGCTCTCATTGTGCCCTCACAATGGGTTTCCAGTTTAGTATGGGACAAACAAGATCAGTAGGGCAGTGATATAGTTTGCTACTTTTGCTAATATGTCAAAATAACATGTAATGGGTCCTGTTTGGTATTGCCTTTTGCAGCAATAAATCACCATCTATCTATAACAGGGCACAGGTCCTTGTCAAGCACTATGACGCATTTAAGATCTCTAATACAGTAGCAGTTAACTTTGTTTCTTGTTTTTGCAACTGTTAGGCTTATACAGCAGAATAGTATCTATTCAACCACGACGGCTAAGGACATCCTTTTCACGGTCCAATAGACCTGCCACAGTGAAAACGTTTAACTTCTCATAAAATTTTCTATTCCCCAACTTTAAGGGGTCTACTGAACAAGCCAGCTATGCAAAACATTGTCTATATTTAAGGCTGTTAACCTACATCAAAAAAAAAAGAAAAAAAAGAAAAAGTCTTCATCTTTGACTGAGCATCACACTGAGAACATGGGTAATCATTTTAAATAAACAGGAAAAGCACAGACATGGTTTCCACTGATCTTAAAAACTTATCTGATAGCAGAGTTTCACTACTGATAACACCTTATCTTTGTATGAAGTCAAAAGGCAGACATACCCGAAGCAATTTTCTCAGAAAAAATCAGCAGATTATAGCTACCTTGGGGGATCACTTGCCAGTTCATAAGGTACTCAAATTGGTGAATGAATTCTAAAACAACAGTCCTGCACTATCCCAGCTTCATGGAGGTTCTGGTATTCAAAATTAGTTTCAAATAACAGAGAGCTGATGATTCAAGGGTGTTTTCACTTCAGAGACTGTGGTTTGTGGTACTAATGAATTGTACTGTTTTGTACCAACGCATGTTTCTGTCTGACACCCCCATTATAGTCAGTGGGCCAGGCTAAACAACGTAACACGTTTAGTGTTTAATTCAACCTGGTTCGACGCACTACAATCTAAATCCTCCAAAAATGATCATACACTTGAATGACCATCTGTCTTATGCTACTTCAACATAAAATTCAACAAACTGAATATTGCATTAAGGGGAATATACTGAGAGCAGAACTGTTATGTTACAATATACTTGTTTTCACTAGTGTACCTAATGTTTTGGTAAATGGGTGTATACTGTAGTGCTACATGAGAGGTAGTAGTACTAGGTCTAAAAGTCATAAGCCTTGATGACCACCTTACACACCTTACACATGCAAAATTAAAAGCTCTACATAAAGATATATAAAATATATATACATTATCTTTATAATATATAAATCACTCCATTCAGTACAGCCAACTCCAATTTATTTTAAAATAGTCAGCTCATGGAACCAGATTAGAAGGAACGAATTCCAGCGGGGATAAACAGTCCCGTCGAGGCCAGAGCGCTTTAAATAGAGAAACAGACCAACACAGCTAACAAGTTCACATTAATCCAAAGAAAGTCGGGACTTATTTGCTTCTCTATCATCTCTACGGAGCTAAATGCAGAATTGAACTCGATAGCACAAGTTTATTCACTAAGATATTTTCTATTTTTCGGCGTTAAGCTAAGCTAACGTTCTTTTCAAAAAAAAGGGGGTCAGTGTATGGACGTAACCTAGACAACACATTCTGTCTGAACCACCCCGCTGGTCATTTAGTGTGTTTTTATGTTGTTTAACTTAGTGTGCACTCTTATCAGCTGACCGGGGGAAAGTTCCCCTTGAAAAAAAAAAAATATAAAGTTTTACATTTTTGTCATCGACTTACCCGTTCGACTCTTTGCAAAGTGTCCGACTCACTGAAATACCCTCACGTTTTGCCTTGGGGAAGAAATTAGCGACCGCAACTGCAACGCCAGATAGCGGATAACATTTTTCTCGCGGATGAAAAGCAGCAGCAGCAGCAGCAGAAATCTCACAGCCATCCCCAGTGAAGCCAAAGAGGAGGAAGCGTGTATATTCCGGTGCTGCCTTTCAAAATAAATGCATAAACAGATGTTTGAATGTGTCATGTTTTATTTCTGAGGCTATGAACATTGTATTTACGGTCCCTTTCTTACTAGCAATAGTTAACTTGATGTTGATGAAACCTCCGCAAGACCATCATGTGACCACCGAGAAACTACGGACTGCCCAGTGTGTTTAATGTAAATGCCCTTAAACCACTTACTAAGCAGCCCATGTCACTCACACTCTGACATGCACTAAATTAAAAAGAAGAAAGAAAAAAACTATTGCATCTAACTTGTAATACGAAAAAGTCAATAAGTCATTACACGGGTTCCGGTCCAGTGAACCGAAAAGAACAGGTGTGATCCTAAAAATCACCTACTACGACCAGGAAGCGAATTTTGTTCTGAACATATATTATTGTGGAGGCGGCGATGTGGCATTCATTAAAACAGACAGGCTGCTGTCTTGCAAGGTCCCGTAGGAACCAGAAGGTGGCAACCACTTGCCATTAAGATCAGAGCCGTATATCAGAGACAGACTGACCGACA
Source organism: Mugil cephalus (assembly GCF_022458985.1). Lineage (NCBI taxonomy): Eukaryota > Metazoa > Chordata > Actinopteri > Mugiliformes > Mugilidae > Mugil > Mugil cephalus. The sequence continues at coordinate 26,576,903 of NC_061778.1, forward strand.
AGGGCAGTGGTTCCGAACTTAAAGCTCTGCATATTGAACACGTAGGGTGACACACGCAATACTAGTTGAAAACTGGTGACTGGTCAAACAGGTGAAAACTGATGCTGAGCTCAGATCAGACAAGTTTTGGCGCACCCCCTGTGATCTCTGTCGCCCCCCTTGGTGAGGTACGGACCCCTAGTTGGTTTCTCCCTATTATGTGAGGTAAATGTTAATTTCTCTCTTTGATGTTTGTAAAGATTTTATATTAGAAAAGTAAAGTCAACATTAATGTATTCCTTGATCTCAAAAGACCCAGGACCGCATTGTAAATGAATGAAGTTTGAAGTTAACCAAGCCTTATGCTAGCCTTATGCTAGCTAGTTATCTAGACATAAAGGCTTAAAAAAATAGCTGGTACCGTCATATATACTGTGAAACTCATGTGTGTATGTAATTTATGTCCATGAAGATAGACAAATTTAATTGACACATAACTTCGCCTCCGTTACTATTAAGTTATTATGGCTAGCATGCTAATGTTGATAATGATGATGATAATACTAAACAATGGTAAGACTAGTTTAATTTTCTAAGTAATTTCAAACTCATGAACACAACAGACTGAGGGGAAGGTAAACACAGCTGCACGACTGATGAGGTGATTGGGCTACAAAGCATTTTACAGCTCATTTAAGATGTTTAAAGTAAGTAGACCCTGGGATAAGTGAGTTAAGTGAAGGCCTTTTACATATCAACAGATGTTGGTAATGACATTTATAGGCCCGTTAATGGTGAATATGAGCGATTTATTTCAACATAGCACATCCGCTCCAGTGTTACACTGTAGAATCTTCCCTCCAATGTATCTAACATGGCGCCCATGATTTGAGTTGGCCAGACTCCCTCTAATATACGGCTCTGATTAAGATAGTCTGCTTGTTAGCAAATACTAAGACATCAGATTTGTAAAACGCAAAATATATCAAGACCAATTTAAGTACAATGAAAAATTTAAATATAAAGGAAATTACATTTTCATGGGGAATGCGTTTCACTTACAGTGAATGGAGTCAGCAATATAAAGGCAACCTGGTAAAAGTACAAAAGCAGCTCTGTATATTACAGTGACTCTGAGGACTCTTGTGGTTTCTCTCTTGCATAAGAAGGTCTTAGTATTTCACTGTCAAACCTCTAAAGAGCCCCATAGTTTTAAGAGTGCTGGAGGGAAAACGTGTCTGATATATGACCTCTGTATGTCTGTGTGTCACTCATGTGGTTCATTATGTTGGGTTCCCTCATCTCGCAGCCAGAACCTCTGCCATATGAGGGCATGAGTAATATTAATATAGTAATACTCAATCCTCCTTGATGAGTCAGTGACTTGGTAGCATTGGGACTTGCTGTAAAGTCACAGCAGGCAGGGCTGAACCAAAGAGATCAGACTGATGGAAAGAGATAGAAGATGGAAGAAAGACAGGAAAAACAGGTGGTAGGTGTTTTGAGAAGTAGAATGGGTGAAGAGGAAGTTGAAGAGGAATGAGGACGAAAAATGTGAAATATGAAAAATTCTCTGCAGGTGAAGAGAAGAGATGGAGAAGGGAAGATGGGAAGAAGAGAAAAAAAGGATGCACAAAGGAGAGAGGGGTCTGGATAAGGATGAAAGGGTGGATAAGGGGATGAGGGAAGAGAAACATGTCAAAGAAGAGGAGGCACAGAGTAAGGGGGGAACACAAGACAGGGGCGGGAGAGGGAGTAGAGGAGATGAAGAGGAGGTGGGGTGGTGATGAGTCATCACCAGGCTATCAGCCCTGGTGGGCTGGGTTACTGCGTGGGTGGCAGTGTGACACATATGCAGAAACACACACAGAAAGAGGGTTGCTGGCCGTCATGGTGCTTAGATGTCTCCTCCTGCTGTGGAGGCGGGTGGAAGACAATACAGGGATGCCACTGAGACACACAGTTCACAGCCTTGTCCTCTGACACACAGTCATGCACATGACGATGATGGCTGGCCAAGAGGCCTCATTAAGGCACTGAAGGTGGATGCATGCTTAAGCTAGGGCAGAGGGATAAACAGTCAATACAGCTGCGGGAAAGAAAAAAGATAGAAAGAAGGAACACCAGAGCGGTATGCACTTTCCGCTTTGTCGCATCTCATTTTGCTTCATCATTCATACTTTATTAGGTGGCGCCTATGCAGTTGCGGCTGTGTAAAAGGAGAACAGACAGAAAAGGAAGACATGTAAAAAATATGGGTGTGACATTACATATTCAGCACGCTCCTCACAGAAAGCTTCATGGGCAGCAAAAGATTTCTCTCAACACATGTGTGACTGATCTGTTTAAGGCATTTGAGCCACAGTGCAAGGTTGTGTTAGCTTTCATTGAGGGTGTGTTTCACACAAGACAAGTATCCTGTCATTCAAACAACACGCCACAGGGAAATGGAAACTGTGCATGTACACATGGTTCATTTACAGTATGTTGTGCATGCTCATTGTCTAAACCTATGCAGGGAAGAACAGGAAGACATCTTCCAATAAATCACTTCCTCTGTGGCATACAAGCTCTCATCACTTTGCGTCTCTCTTTGGTGCTGAGTCGATCTCAGAGTTGCCATGCCAACAGATTGGGGGATTCCTAATTCTGATCTAGGACACTACGCACACATACATGCAAGTGCATAGATGCATGTAATAAAATTAATACATTATACACAGTTTAAAAAACAGTATGTCAGTATGTTGTATGTCATAGTGTTTCTCTGATCTTATCATGGCAGCAGTTTTAAAATCATTGGTTTTATGTGAGTCTGTGACATCAACAGAGTGTGAATGAGTACGGATCATCTCATTAATGAGGTCAGTGACTCTTTACACCTATTTTAGCAACAACATGCAAACCCGCAGGCTGCATCAGACACATATCCCTAAGAGAAGGAGGTAACACTGGTAAAACACACGCATTTACAGAAAAAAACACTCAGAACAGCCTTGAAATTTGAAAACCTTTGTAGGAATTTATATTTAATTTTTAAACTCTACATACATTCTTACATCTCTTAAACAGAGGAGCAGACAGTACATGTGAGTGTAAATCTGATTGTGTGTGTGTATGTGAGAGAGAGATAGAGAGGGATGCAGGTTGGGTTGGGAATTCCAGCTGCCTTCTGCACACCTGCATATTTATTATGTGCTTACAAAATGTGATGGGGACACATAATGAAGGAGAGAGGGACAACATAGCCAGGGAGATACAAACTGATGGGTATACATATCTGAGTGCATTAGCATAGTATAAATGAATAATATGTGCCTGTATGTGGGGTGCAGGGAGATCTGGGACGAGTAGTTATAAAGGGACAGTGTTATTTTTAAATACATATTTCAGAATTTGAACGACAACAGATGTGTGCTGTCATTTTAACAATATTTTATATTGAAAATATATTTTACGATGATACTTTGCATAGGTCCCAATCAGAAAACTTTGAACAGCCATTGATTACACTATATATTAGTTTACTGACCTGTAAAAATAAGTATTCTTTGAGCCCCTTGAGAGTACGTGTGTTTGTGAGTGCATATATGTATACATACTGTATGTGGTCATACATTATCAATGTAAGTGTGTGGTGAAGTATGTCTTTATGCATGAATGCATGCATACATGTGCCTGTTGGTGTGCCTGCATGTGCATTTGCATGTATAAGGTTGATGTATGTGATGTACTGTATATACACACACACTCAGAAATCAGAATCACATATACATACATGTAATTATGGATGTGTATCAGGCTTTCATGTATCCCTGCATTACTGTTTGAACACATGACTGTGTGTTTGTGTTAGTCACTGTCTTCTCTCTCATGGGACTCGGCCAGGGAGCTCTCATCAATATTCTCCAGGCTGTCTGCGTGCTGGATGCTCAGCTCAGAGAGAGGGATGCTGGGTAACGTAGTCTGTTCAGGGTAAAGCCAGGGCTTCAAGCCAGGGTTGTGTTTCTGCTTCCAGTCTGAATACTTCAAACAGGCTTTGTTGATCTTCTTCATGGCCTAAAAAAATGCACCAAAGGTAAATGACAAAGGAACAGCATTTTTTTTTTTTTTTTTTTTTACGTTAATAAGTAGAGTTGATGTCCAACTAATTTAGCAGACAAAATGAATTATGACAGTGCACTTGAACACTTTGGTAATATTCGTTCTTGGTCTATGGTCAGATAAGGCAGACTGGGCAGAACTCATCAGAGATTAAAAATACAGATACACAAGGCCAAAACTGAAGTCGAGATAAAAGGGAGGGAACCCTGTATAGAGTCACATGCACGAAGAAATTTACCCTTCACATGCCTGAACCAAATAATCAGGTATCGTCACACATTTCTCATATTGTCAAAGGTAAAATAACTACTATATGGAATAAGTCTTTCTGTAATTATTATGTTGTAGTCTGGATGGTTGCTATTTTCTGACATGATCATCACCAAGGGACTGTTCTGTCCCACGGCACTCTTCAACAAACAAATGCAATACGCTGCACATACAGAGACTGGATGAATGCACCGTCGCGTGTAGTTTTTGTTTATTACATGCATATTAGATCTATACATTTTCTCAACATGACAGGTGCATTGTGTCACCTAAAGGCACGACACATCAACACAATCAATGGACTTACACGTGGAGCAAGGAAGTGGGAAGACTTGTTGACAACCCACTTGGGTAATGAACCTACGAAGAGAGAGACATAGTGAACAGTGAGACGGATCAAAGTGGGAGAATGACAGAAAACTTGACTGAAAGAGGGGAAGACGAGGATGGGGAAGACATAAAAGGAGGATATAAAGTTTGCTTGCATGTCATTTCACCAGCTTCACTATGAGGCTTGGTAACTGGACATCACTGCATCCATGTGCCTGTTGCACACACAAATATGTATCTAACAACCACTACCAACAGGTAATTAAAGGGATATACACAATTAAAGGAGACTAAGAAAAATAATTAATGAACAGAAAAGGGGAAGGCAGGGAAAAAAGAGAGAGAGAGAGAGAGGTGTGACAGTATAATAGCCCGTCCTTCATATGGTTACTATGGTAATTCCTTTTGACATAAAGGCAGGGAATGAATAATTCATAGCACTCTGAGCATGCAGAGAACCTAGATGAGGACACCAGTGTGCTTTTGCCTTTTCTGGGAGTGTGTTTGTTACCTCGTGGATCTACTTGGGCCATGTACGTGAGGATACAGCAATTAGGTCCCTGGCTCTGGACCATGTACCCAGTCTGAATGGAAACAGCACGCACCATGTCCTTTTTAGGAGGGTATTTCTACGAAGACAACAGACACACAAAATCAACAGAAACAAAAGCAAAAATGGAAAATAAACTCTTTTTTTTAAAAAACAAACAAACAAAAAAAAAAAACAGGTTGCAGGTTAGCACTGTGTTAGTGCTAAAGATACTTAAATTAACATTCCTAACTTTCACACACTGCTCCTTCTCTGATATTAGCTAGGAGGGACAGTATACAATAAAGATCATAATCAACTGGTGTAAAAGGTGTCCAGTGGAGACACTCATTTGTTTTCATTATGATATTGCTATATAAGCTCATCTTTATGAGTAAACTACTATGACTAAGCAATTGCCCTTGTGGATCATTTAAGTCTGTCTAAGTCTCGGTCTTAATCCAATCAACACTACCCTGATAACACAGCACTGAAGGCCCACTGCTTCACTGCTGACTCCTTGGACTACATATCTAAGATCATTATTCACACTAAGTACCAAGCAGCACTGGTTAGCCTTCATTAATTGGAACAGGCACACTGCAGAGAGCTTAAGACACATGACAGTAGTCAGCTCAGAAGTTATATCAAAGAAAAACTTCCGGTAAATCTTTTATCTTTTCATCTGACTCATATCTTTGGCAAATGCACTTTTCGGCCAAAAGGCAACACTGTAGGAATTTCTGCTGACAGTACAACGATAGCTTTCGTGAATCATCTGCAAGTTTCTGAGAAACCATATGGCATGTTCTAACCTAATGTTTTTTTTTAAAGGGGACTTCAGTAAAATGTCAGTACTGACATTGATACTGAACTCACACATGGTGGTTCTTTGAACTAAATGTTTGTATGCTAAACTTTGCAATTTAGAACCAACTACGAAAAGTGTAGTCATTGGGAGCATAAGCATCGTAAGTATTAAAATATTGAGTCATAGAAAACAAGCTCTTTCAGTTTGAACTCCAATAACTTGCAATAGGCATTTTAGACAATAATGAATGAATTAGACAGGCTATATGTAGACATGGCAGTGCTCTGAGCTGAACTTCAGCATGCTAACAGGAGCACACTGACAATGCTTTTCTTGTCTTGTGCACTGTCCTTGACAATATACTGCTGTAACACAGACATTTCCCCACTGTGGGATAAATTAAAATGATTATCTTATTCACCATCTTATCATGTTTGCATCCTAACATGGTGCTAATTAGCACCAGTTCCACAAAGTTCAGCATAGGTCACTGTGATCATCGTTAGTGTGAGTATTTGGTTGTAGTCAAAAAAACAAAAAAACAAAAACAAAACACAACTGGGAAGGACAACTCTGGGAATCACGTGGGTGCTTGGTCATGATCTGATCACCATAGATACCTGTGTCAAATTTTAACCCATTCATCCATTTAGCAGCTGTTGAAAGATTTCAGCTCGGATCAAACCACCCAACAGTCAGAGGGACCAGGACTGCTATCTTTGAAGCCATGCTGCCACTGTGACTGAAACACTATCCAGTTGATCAGCTAATAAGTAGTCGTTAGAATCCATTAGCAGACATTAGCTGATGCCCTTATATAAGCATACATAAACATTCTCAGGCAGACAAGTTGCACAATGGAATGTTTTTCAATGGAGGCTAAAAAAGGCTAAAAAGCTTTGTGTAGTGATGGCTGAAAATCAGTTCTTATTAATCATGTGAAAGATGAATAATGAATGGAAGACACCATATAAGTGGACTGACTCCTGGTGGTGGATACACAAGCTCACCACTCCCCTAAGTATCCCCCTAAACTGTCCTCCACAAGTCAGGCTCTCATGTTCTGCTGATTATCAGAGTGACCTTGTCCAACACACATGCAAACACACACTCGTATACTGCACACTCACACACAGAGTCTGCACTCACACACATTATTACGTTCGTAACCACTAATTGATGCAGGAATGCGGAAGGCGAGGCGGAAGTCAACAGCTAACAGTCACATGAGAGACCTTATCCTTTTGTAAACATTATATCAGTGAGCAAACAAGAGAATGAGAACCAGAGAGGGAGAAGGAGAGAGTAAAAGGAGTGCAAGAGGCAGACAAAAGCAGGAAAGACAGAAAAGATAAGGAGAATGAGAGCGGTACGGCTGAAACATCTTTGCAATTCGACTGTAAAGAAAATATCATCAGAACTAATCTGATAGCTTATGTACCAATTTTTGTAGGGAACAATCCTACATTGCTCAGTTTAAACTTCTCTCTTGTGAGGATTTTCTGTTGCACTTCAGAAAAGCCTGTTTGTATATCTGTCCCTTTTTCGACATATTATGAACAAGACAATTAAGTAAACAAGTATGAGCCAATTAATCAATACAAACATCTTTCGGTTGTTGTAGCTATGACTAAAGTTGTTGAGTAGAACCTTTTACTTGAAATAGCACTTTCTTCTTTGAGTGGTCTAATGGTTTGTTTTTCTGATGTTTAGCATTCAAATTTACTCAAGTTCTTAAAATGCTTGGAAGCCACAAAGAAAACACAATATGTTCAGCTGAATCTGATTTACTGTCCCAGACTGTGAGGCACTGCTGGCACACAGAACATCTCCCACTCTGTAGGTAAAAACAACATCAAGTGCATGACGTATCGTAGTACTCTCTCTTTGGAAAGGCACCAAACTGTCCATACTTCCTGGATGGAGTGACTCAGTTCAAGATGAGAATTTTAAATGATATACTGAAGTATAAGAACTTATCAAACGGCACAATACCCTTCAGCTTGTTAAACTTCACCAGTGTTCATTTCAACTCGTCTGCTTCACAGTGGTGCCTTTGCATTCACCTTTGAACACACATGAAGGTTAGCAAAGGATGACTGAGTAGGGCCGTAGCTGAGCATGTCTATTAGTTTGCGTGTACTCACGCTATGTTTGACAGAGTAGTTCATGATGATGTAGTCTTTTCCTATTGGCAGCCAGGAGCGAAGTGTGACGACGTCACGGTTCCGAAGAGGCTTTGGACACTTCCCTTTTAGCGACAAACAAAAAATTAGTGAACTAAATATTACAGAACAATGTGCACTTTATATTGTGAGTGTTTCCCCTTAACATAGTATGCAACATACATGAGTAGTAGCCAACATCTGCATTGACGGTAAGTTTCCCGATATCAAAGGTGTCAATGACGTTTGTGTCCCATTTCCGTCTGTATTCAATGTCATGGAGAACGTCATACATGGTCTCAGCTGACACGTCCTTACACACCATCTGACACTGAAAGACAAGTAGAAAAAAAAATTAGGTGATAAAGCTAGAAGTGAAGTGCTCCATGATAGCTAAAGTAGAAAGAGTTAAATAAACATTCATTGGGTTCAGTATTAAATGCAAGCTACAATGTAGGAAAATCTATTCATTTTTAATGAAGTTGTATCCCATGAATTCAAAATGAAGTACCGTGCCAGTGTTGAGAAGATCTACAGGGTTTAGCTGTATTCATGCTGACAAAGGCCAGCATGAAACAAAAACACCAACCAACCCAACAAAGACACATTTCAACATTGATGCCTAATCTGATATGAAAATATGAAGTAAGAGGATATGTGTGGACGTAAGCATTGAGGGACTCTGTAAAGCCAGATACTGCATGTGACGTGTGGATGATGAGACATCAGATGGTTGGAGAGTGTCACGGAGCAGAGAGAGAGAGAGAGAGAGAGAGAGAGAGACAAAGAGCAAGCAACAGAAAATTAGGAGAAAGGCCACTGACCACAGATGAGTCATTACTAGACCTGAGCACTTAAATGGAAAACAACACATGCAGTTAAGAACATACGTCAAATGGTCTGTAAGAGTGAAGCAGTGGCAGCGTATCTGTCTTTAAGCCAACATTCAATTTTAAATGTTAAAATCTATTTCAAATATGGTAATACTAAAGAAGGTGCTGTTTATGCATCCCTGCTGCCAGCTGTTGATTTGTACCACAGCTTATTAATGGCACCACAGAGACTCCTGCCTATATGTGGAGAAGATGGCACTAAACCTCAGGTAGAGAGAGGCCTGCAGCCCCAGAGTAAAGTTGTTACTACAGCTACAATTGTCAGGGGGAATTAGCCTTACTATAACAAGGATAAAGACAAGGAAGAGTCTTGTCAAGACATAAGAGAGGACAGCGCAATCAAGAAGGAGACTGGGGACAAAAAGGAACATAAAGGGTGAAAAACGGCAAGAGAAGAAGAGCAAATGAAAAAGAAATGGACTGAGGAGGTTCTGTCCCAGATGATCTCAACTCCCAATACAATTCAGTCAAGATGGTTCAAAGCTTAATCTACTCTTCCCATGGTCCCTGATGACTTCATTTGAGAAAACTGTCACTCTGCATCCAGCAGCAAACCTGTCTAAATAGGAGGTCACCTCTCAATCTTTAATAATAACTAATGAGAAATAGTAACCTGTTAGTATAGTTTAGGTTGGGTTCCACGGCACCGAGTTCCACGGCACCTATTGAGTACCAGTGCTAAATATGCCCATTTAAAAGCATAAAACCATTGACTGTGTATAATGATGGATGACGTAACATGTCCTCAAAACTGAAGCCCACTCGCAGGTAATCCTGAACTCACTTTGGCCAATGAGGGCGAGTGGAGGTGCATTGTCCATATTTCTATACAGGTTAAGAGTATAACATTTAACATGTTAATCATCTTCATTTAGTGTGTTACCATGCCAACATTTAGATTAAGGCCAACACATTGACTAAATGAGGAACAATGTGGAGAAGCCAGGGGATCATGCATGTTTTTATTCGGAATTAACTGAAGCAGTCAGTGATGGCAGATGATTCTAAAAAGACTATTTGGGATCCCAATTGGATATGTTCAGCAATGTGAGGGTGTGCACAGGATCAGAATCAAATCCACACTTGTTGCACCTTTCTGTTTAAACCAGTTTTAACAACAGAATGCAGCCCTTTGTCACAAACACAGTCACAATGTGAAACAAATGAAAACTTCTAAACTGAAATGACAGCTGAACTTTCAGCAAGGACAAGAAAATGCAGGATGAAAGCTGAGAAAAACAAAAGTAACAGAACAGACAAAACATAAATACGTGCCTGTGGTGTAAGTATGTCAGTGTTATCTTCATCATTATCCTAATTAAGGAAATAAAGGTGGCCATTTATTTGTCTAGACAAATATGTAGACTGATATGTGATATACAAAGTAATATTTGAAAATATCCTGTTAGACTCACACAGGGGAGAAAGAGGCAGAAAACAGAGATATGACCGCAGACAGGGCAAATCATGTATGAGCCGAATTAGTCTAGATGTAACATATGTGGTCACAGTTTTGAGCAAGGTGTGAAAACAGCCAAACCATGCACCAAACTGCATGAGATACCAGTTAATTATCCTTAACTGGTTGCAACACTATCACAGTTTTGAACCTTCAGAGATGCATTAAAGCCCTGATGATGTTTGCAAGTTTATAAAATGAAAGAGAAACAGACAAACACAGGCAATGTTCACACAGAAAGAAGCTGAGAAAGCCAGGATCTTCTTACTGTGAGACATGACAGTGCTGAACACTGTGACACTGCCATGATGACTGCAGATTAATGAACTGAAACACTGAACACCTGTTTAAGTCTCGCAAACATTTTCTCACAGTACATGAAAAGTTACTCCATCAACATCTTATATTATTTTAAAGAAGCTATATATTTTAACGGAACAATTTGAAGAACGACCTCCTGCTCTGCCTATACTAATGTAATGCTTATTAAACTCAAAGGCTAAACTGCCATTTCTTGAATGACCACTTGAGACTGGCTCACAAAGTGGATTGATATCACGACTGTAAATAAATATGGACACGGCACCACCAGCCGTTTTGTGCATAATTCTGACTGCTGCTTTGAGTGACAGGCGGGTAACCTCACAGGTTGCTAGCCGTAACATTACCTGTTAACCTCAGCTATATCCATGCTCCACTTCTCTGCCCACTTTTCAATTAGAGTCAAACACTGCCATGATGGAGCCACTACACCGAGCTCCAAAACAGACACTGACATCATGGGGTGTGTGTCCATCTTTATATACAGAGTAGTTAATACCTAATGACTTTGGGTGTGTTAAGAAACAGTTTTGTGAGATGTAGAATGGATATATGTAGCAGGGATGCATAACAACGGTAGTGAAGGACACACTGTAGGAAACTACAATTTTATCTCTGCATTAGAGACATAAAGAAAAAACATAACCTGCTTCCGATATATCATACAGTACTCTATATTTTCAATATGTCTACCATCATTCAAGGTACATTTGTATGGACCTTTTCAGACAGACATCATAATTTCTTCTTAGCACAGAACCATCTTCCTTGACCCTTTCTAGTAACCGTGGTAACCTGCTATATTGCTTCTGAATTTATTCGTTGGATATTTATGCCAACCCACTGTCCAGCACTGGCATACCAAGCTACTTACGCAGAGTTTGCATGCAATTTATGTACTACTGATTCCCTGCACACTGAAAGAAATCTCAATATTGTCCTAGAAATAGGATGTTGTTGTGGAATGCATCAATCACAGTGATATGATACGAAACCCAAAATGATGCGATTTTCCAACTAAGTGTATATCGACTGCACTAAGCCCTTGTTTGAGGGGTTTAGAAGAAATACAGATACTGGAGAACATATGATATTTACAAAAATATATCATAAGCAGTACACCAGTGTCGGTATTGTCTCTTACTCGAAATGTGTGTGTGTGACAGACTGGCAAAGAACTTGTAGGTCAGAAAAGACAAGATTGAATAATACATGTGTCAGGCAACCTGAAATAGGAGTAGGAGAAAGAAGGAAAGTTAAATGAAAAGGCGTAAGAAGAGAACTGCAGGGAGGAACGGACATTTGACACAGAATGAAGACGTACAGCTAGATAAGTACACGTGTGTGTAATTCTATTACATGCTAATTCAGTAAACTCAACAGAAGCAAGGAGACGGGGGTGAACTCGAGTTCAAACAGATAAAACAGAGACGGATGGAGACAAACAAACAATAGGTGTGTGTGGTTTTGCGTCTTTTTTGTTTTTCTCATGCCTGTCCACACAGCACCCTCAGTCCACTTGGACTACCCAATGACCTCTGACCCCGGCACATCCAACCCACACCACCCACTTTTCATCCTCTCCCTCATCCCGTCTCACCCACTTGTGTTCTCTCCCTCCCACTGTCTTCACTCCGTCCCTCGCTCCCCTCTCCCAACCTGTCAGCTCCCATCATGTGCTCCTCTGGGTGTGCTGAAACATGATTGCGGAAGACAATTATAAGGGGGTGGGGGGGTGATGATTCAGAGCCGGGCTTCCCTCTGTGTCAGCATGGAGGAAGGGAAGCTTAGGTGTGTGATTGTCTGTTGTTACTGCCTGTGTGCGTTGGTGTGCAAGATACACGTGCCGACTAATGCAAAAAACAAAGCCGCCTACATATTCACACACATACAGTACATGTGGATTGTTTTTCTGAAAGATGATGCTAATTATGTTATAGCTGTGGCATAAAAGTCATTATTGATGAATACGGCAGAGACAATAATTACCATGATAATAAGCCTCATGATAATTTGTTCACTAATGATAATTATGATTGTTAGCCGGTTCTCTTGCACACTGATTTGCATATGTATTCATATTTCTTTACCGTTTTTAATTTTGTATGAATAAGAGAAACACAACCAGCTAGAGAGGTTTTAAAAAAAACATGCATCCCTGTTAACCTACATCAAGAGATGCGTGAAGATTGTGCCAACGGTGCTCACAAGTACCAGGGATGTCACCATTTGCACACAGTGAATTTGACATGGCTGAAAGACAATGTTCAATGCAAAGTCCTCCTTCTGTTACTGTTCTATTTACATAAAAGTAAAGTGGCAGTTACGGACAGAAGCTCCACCCAAGCTTAATATGATTGTGTGTGTGTGTGTGTGTGTGTGTGTGTGTGTGTGTGTGTGTGTGTGTGTGTGTGTGCGCGTGCGCGTTTGTGTGTGTGTGGGAGTGTGTGTGGGTGTGTGCAGTCTACAGCTGGCATGAGGAAATGCACCTGTCCTGTATGAAAAAGCCTGTATAACTAGATCCCTACCCTCTCACACGCAAACACACAAACACAGACACATCATACACTTCTTCTTCATCACACACAGGACGTACCCTGAGGAATCACATAGGTAAGACAGGACAACGTATACAATTTTGAGTGGTCCTTCAACAAGACACCGGCACACACAGGTAAAAAGACTGAAAGAGGGGGCAGGGAAAAGCCCTCTGCACATGAAGATAACACCCCTGTGCACACAGACACACACCCATGCGCACACATCACTTTATTTAACAGAGTAAACACCTGGCGGCGCACACACGCTCTCCAGACCCGGATCCACAAGCAGAAAAGCACACAGAGGAGAATGAGTTTCATTTTTTTTAACCTATATATGGGACAACAGGAACAGGAATCCCATAGCAGCTGACACTAAACAGGTTTTATCTGATCAGTATGTGATCTGTGAATGGAGCAGTCTTCACAAAACTGTTGGCTGTGAAGCTAATCTGTCTTAAGGTGAAACTGACAACACTACAAGAGGTTTTGGGCCGGTTAAGCACTAAATTAACAGTCAGTCAGGTTCCTTGGCAACATCTGAGGCTGTAAGAGGAAATGATAGTGTGTACTGGCAAAAAAAAAGGTGCCAGCGTAACTCTGAAGCAGACATCTTCTTTTTAAATGTCCTAATCGATTCTTAAGTTTTGTTCCCATCATTTTACAAGTTACAGGTTCTTTTACAAGAGCTTTTACTTACAGCATTTTTCCACCTGCTGTGCTTTGCCTGGTGTTTGACTCAACTCTAATCTGACCGAGGGGTTCAATTTTAGCTCATTAAAAACTCTGAAAAACAACACAAATGATCAGTTAATCCAGTCATTAACCCCATATACTGTTGGGTGAGTTTAGAATACTGTAAAACTGAGTTTCACTGTGTGTTGCACTATCTCAGCGTGTGCTCGCTCATTTCCCTGTGTGTTAAATGGATAACAAACTGAATGCAAATTTAATTCAACAGTAGCAAACACGATAAGCTGACACATTACACTGCATGATACACTTCTGTGTAGAGAAAATAGTTTCACTGGCAAAGGGATGGTGGGTCTCCAGAGTATTAAACCTGCCTCCTGAGATTTCCCCCAGCTCTCACTTCTCTATAGTAAGGGGAATTTCAGACAGCATCAATTCACATCATCCAGCCATTACACACACACGTCTAAAAGAGGATGCGTTCTAGTTGCAGAAAAAACTTACCTGCTCACAGAGGGATGATATAAAGTATGCTTTGCATTTTGAAATCTGCTTTTAATGGGGTTCTAGAAGCCTCTGCAACTACAAAGGGGCCATGCAGCAAAAAGTGAGTGGTTCAAGCAAGTCAGCAGTTTAAATCATACGGGAATTTAGAAAAACACACTTCCCTGCCAACTAAATAATACTTTATTTCTCCCCATCCCCAGCTGTTTTTCTGCTGTTGCCAGATGATTATGTCCGCAGACTTTCTCTTATTCCAGATGAAGCTTTATGCTCAATAGGAAGATGGTGTAGTGAGCACAAAGCACGAAGTTTATTGTATTTATTTAAAGCTATATTGCATACCTGAGGTTATTATAAATTCTCACCTTAATTTTGTGCACGGACTTCCCTTCCTCGAGAGCCTGGATCCATACCGTGATGCCCGATTTGCTGTAGGTCATGTTCCACCCCTCTTCGCACAGACACTCCGCCTTGAAGCTGGCGAACGCCCGGTCGTCCGGGATGGTTACAGTCTGTGATCCAGACATGTTACCGTGAGGACGGGAGACGAGACTCCTGGTGAGCTCAGAGAAGCCAAGACTTGAACCGATATCCCCTCCTCTTCTCCGGGAATAACTTCTTCGTCTAATTCAATTTCCTCCTTGCAGCGAGCTTTTGTAGCTGCGTCTTGTGATGATCTGTGCGCGTGTGCGTGCGTGTGCGCTTTCAGGGAGGTCCAATAACCGCAATCCACCCTGCACAAACTAATGAAACAGAGGTGCAGAGCGCAGCCGCGCACAGGTGAGTGCGCACGCAAATAATACGAAGACAAAAAAACGAGATGGATGAATGAAACGTACCTTTCATCCGATCTTGGTGGGTGAATAAGTTTCTGTCCGCTCCAGCAGTCCTCAGAAACAGCCGCTCCTCAGGCAAACCATATGGTTCTGTGTTTCCGCTTACCACCCTGCGTTTCTACCCGTTCCTCTCTGTCTCCACCTTCTATGTCTCTCACTCTGCTTTTCCTCCTCCTTCTCTCTCAGCTGAGCTCTTTCTGTGGGCTTATAATAATTTGCGGAAGATCTCCATCGCTGCGTCGCCGCTGTGGCAGGTGGTGGAGATGCGGCGAGGAATAAGAGGAAGGGGAGGAGGGACAGAGGAGGAGAAATCAGGCTGCACCGGCACTGGTAGACGACGCAGCGCCAGCTACACTGGAAGCGCCTCCCCGTGCTGCCTTTAGGTGCTCCTCGTAACGTTTGCAAGCTTCGTTAAAACAAGCATTTCGGATGTTTTCATGCGCACATCCACAGGATACTTATAAAACAGCTTGCATAACCGTTTCGTTTCTTTATTTGAAAACACAGTGTGAGTAAAACTTTCAACATTGCACTTCCTATCGTTGAAATACGCGGTGGTTTACATGCTTAGGCTATTTGTTGATCAATCCCTTTAAGACTAAATAGCAAAACTACAGTACACGTATACTTGCAGCTGGAGAAACCGTTTGTTGTGAAGGTCAAACAGTGAATCTCCAACAATTTTATTACAAAATTTCTAAAGAGCTGCGTAAACAATGCAGACGTCATGGGACTTGTACACTCTCCATTAACACTGTAAACTGTATTTCAAGCTCATCTTTATACACGATGCAATATCAGGTGCGTAAGAAGTAATACTATATCAGCATGCCTGCTTTTGAGTAGGCTATTGTAGTTGTCTGGGGTGTAGCTGATTTTACTTATACTGTCAATTTGCTTCATTTGTATATGTATAATAGAAGAATATGTGCCGTAAAGATGGAAATGTAGTTAACATCAATACTTAAATTAATTTACTTACTTACGTTGCACCACTAAAGTGTGTCGACAGCAAAGCCACCTCAAAGGAGGTTTAGAAGGTTTTCATCTCATCTCCTGTACCGCTTAATCCTCACTAGGGTCACAGGGGTTGCTGGAGCCTATCCCAGCTGGCATCGGGTGAGAGGCGGGGTACACCCTGGACAGATCACCAGCCAATCACAGGGTTTTAGAAGTTTTTTTTTTTTTTTTTTTACCTAATTAATAATACGATCCACTGCCCCAGGAAGGGCACCTATCTGTAAGCTGGTGAGCAGCAGGGGCACGCCTCCTTCCTGTTGCCTGATGTGTACAGTCTTCATGTTTGCTTTTGTCCATCTTAATCATGAACTTTAAGCTTTCAAACTCCTAACCACTGAGAAGCAAAAGTGAGAATGTCCTGTGATGCCGTATTGTTATTGAGCAGGCCATTTATCATGTTTCCACATTCTGACTGCTTTCTGTTTTTCCACTTTGTCCTGTCATCTTCTCTTTAAGCCGTCTTCATCCTTTCATCTTGGCGTGTGTATGCTCATCATTGGCCTCCTTCAGTTTGATCTGTGGGTGTTCTCACACTTTGAATCTGATGCAGGTATATATAGATGCTGTGGACTACCATGATCACCCATTTAGTACCATAATCTACAGGGTGCCCTGTCAGCCCTTACAAGCACACACAGAATAAAACACTACATTGCAGAATAATTCTTTCACTTACTCACTTGATGCCATGACCTTGTCAATAAAACTTGTAATGACCGCAAGATTTCTATCACCTGCTGCGTTCTTTGACCTCCAGACACAGGGGAATGATAGGAGACACAAACAGAGCATATCCTTGTTATAATCCAAACACACAATACGCTACATTACAGAAATGGACAATAGACAATTTACTTGTTAAACACATTAGTAACACCTTTAACTGAAATACAATGCAGTGACTCTAAGAGCAGTTTGCATGTTCTCCCTGTGTCCGCACAGGTTCTCTCTGGGTACTCCGGTTTCCTCCCACCGTCCAAAGACACGCTTCTTATGTTGATTCTAAATTGCCTACAGGTGTGAGTGTGAATGGTTGTTTGTCTCTGTGTTAGCCCTGCGATAGACTGGCCAGCGTGTACCCCGCCTCTCACCCAATGACAGCTGGGATAGGCTCTATCAACCCCTGCAGCCCTAAGCGATAGCAGAAGATGAGATGAGGTGAGATGACTGCAAGAGCAGAGGGAGCATTGACTCCGAGTTGTTATTACTTCCACCTGTGATGTTCCTGCTATGATAAACTCTGGAAAAAGTCACCGAATTTGATCAATTGAAGAAGGGAAATACTGTATAGCAGAACAGGGCTGGCAAAACTAAAAAAGACAAAAAAATAACAAAAAAAAGAGTCTCAACCATCCAGATGATGGTATATCCAAAAACACAAAGCTAAAACAAAGGCACTGGCCTCTTTTCAGTTTTCCTAAAGACATTTCACTTCTCATCCATGAGTACCACATGATCTATGAAGTCCCCACTAGTCATTAAAACTGGTTAGAAGTCCATCTCATGAACGGCGAAACAATATCAAGACAACTCAAACAGGTCCACTTGCCTTTTTTCAGCTTTGCTTTGTGTTTTTTTGACTTGACTGTAGCAAATCAGATTTGATAGCAAATTTAATTTAAGTGCTTTTCTTGTTTCTGCCAAATCTTTGTAGCTGGTTGTGTTTCTTATCTATGTAGATAAGCATACAGTTATTATTAATGCCATTAATTATAGCGGCACCCTGTTCAGGAGAGTCATTTCCACCTCTGTGCTATGGTGAAATGTGGTTCATTGAGACAACTTGGATTCACCAATTGACTGATTCACTAAAACTGAGCCATTGTTAAAAATTGAGTTTCACTTGTTTCATAAAACCATTTTTTGATCTATTAACCGTGGACCTGCACAAATAACGGCAATCACAACACCCCGATCATGGTGAGATCGATGACAATAAATGCGTTAGAAACAGATCAAACTAAACAGCAAACCCACACTTACACCTCTGTAGCATTTATATGAGATCTGTCAAAGGTGTGAGTGGATTTATGATGGCAGAGCACAATCTCCTCTGTGATTCATGTCTGCCGAGGCACATTAAGCCTGCTGCCAGCACACGCCATATCCACCTAATAAATTACAGATATATGCCACTGTGGGAGGCTCACTCCTGTGTGTACCAAGATGGGACTGTATGTGTTGTATTTCACTCACAGCAAAATGGCATTTTCAACATCACATTCTTTTTTCTGGAATATACTGCATGTATTGCTGCTGGTGATAAGCTAATCGTGGGAAGGTGGTGTAGATGATAATGCCAAGCACAATAGGTTTCTGCAAACTAAAATTAAAATCTCCTTCCATTTTAAGTGATAAATAAAATGTATTTTATTTTTATTTGTGTCTGCTGCGGCATCACATGCCAGCAGGAAACAAGAAGGTAGAAGAAGGAAACAAATCAAGCTGACGTATTTATATCTGTGATTTATACCCGTGATATAAATCTGTGTTTCTACTGCAGGAAGTGCTAAACTTATACAGTGTTTCCCCTTGAGTTGGCAACAGTCTGTTGGGGCCCTAGGCAAAAATTTGCACACTCGACTTGTTCACAGACAACAGAACTGGAAACACTGGTCTGTTAGCTAAGTGTAAGTAACACTAAGTGTCAAAGACAGAAAGAAAGAATTGACAAAATGGTGTAATGTTAGTTGAAGGTATTTTATTCCAATGTCTCTCCACCATAATTCACTTCTCTTGCTAGTATCTTGCTATCTTTTATTTCCGCTTTTCTTTTCTGTGTTTTTTCACTTGTCTAGGGAAAACTTCTGTTCCTTTTGAACTGGACTCCATTATCATATTTAACTACCTTAAGGAGCCATGTGTTGTCAAGCGGGGTCCCCTCCCACTGACTGTACTGTCGATGAAAATAAGCACATTACCACTGTGGTAGTTTAAAGTTTGTCAGCCCTTGGGGGCCCTAAGCCTACTGGCCTGGGACCCCAAGCAGTTACCTCTCTTGCCTTTATACAAGCAATGTCTCTGTGTGTTCAAATGTTCTCCTTCCAGAGGGACAAATAGTTTAAAGGATTTAAAGTCTTATGTTTTTGTCCTTTGTTTTATTCATTTACGAAATCACAACACAGATCAGATAGAACTCCCTGTGACAGCTGCACAGAAAACTTTTTTTCCATTCTTCCACACTCAAAAATATACATGCAGTTGATTTATGAGTATTATGTGGTGGTAGTGCAGGTGCCTAGTAAAAAAGCTGTGGATGAAAGGTCTGCGGAAATACAGTCAATGGGAATACATCATACTGTCTGTAACCCTCTTGTCTGTCTCTAATTCATGCTGGAAAAAAATGATGCCCTCAAGGGAAAGCAACACACTAGACACACCGACACAAAATGTTCAGCTGAGAAGTATGGTAATACAAGATTCAAGATTAAGGATCACTTTATTGATCGCCACAGGGAAATTGTTTTGTCCAAGAGACAAAAATAAAATAAGGTACAACAAAGTAAAAATACAATAATCTTTAAAAAAAAAAAGAAAAGAAAAAGAATGAGGTAATAAGTAAGAATTACAAACAAAACATACAGTACAATCTACAGTCCTATTTACCTGGAATATATAGCATTTATGTACAGATATGAGATATATAGATATTTTAAAGTGTCTCAGTCCCAAAGTTTCTCAGTGCCGATCCAAAGTGTCTTAGTGTGATGGTATATAAAGGGTAAAGTGTCTATAAAGTGTCTTGAGTGCAGATGAGCAGCAGACAGTGCAATCAGCCAAGCCATTAACCATTAGCCTGTTAACAGTTAGAGTTGTGTATTGGTGAAGGGGGTGGCTGTCACAGTCAGGCGATAAACAGGTGATAAAGAAGATTAATGTTTACATGTTTTTATAGGGATTATCCACATCTACAGCCGTGTTAAAACAACACTCTCCAGCCACTTTTAAATTTTTGTCTGAAACCAATGACATTTTCCTGCAACTGTTCAGCTTTATGTATCCAATACCTTAACAGATGCGATTTGACGCCACCTGGCGGCCATGATGCGCAATTCGTCTATAAAATCGCTGTCCTCGTCGGTTTTTTAGTGGCGCGTTTACAACAGCTGTTCAGATGACCTTATAACAATGAAGATGTAAACGAAAACTCCAGAAAACCTTAACAATCATCCTCTTACACGGAGACAAAAACCACCGGTAGAAGTAAGAAAACAGTCGGCATCTGTTCTAGTGGCAGTTACACTATTCGGTTAGGTTAATATAGTCTAGTTTTGGAAGGATGTTTTAAATGTAAATACTAAACGGCCTTTTACATGTAGTATTTGAAACAGTGACTTTAATTATATTTGCTGAAGCCTTGTTCGGCTCAATTTACTCCACTGTTTAACCATTTTTTAACTTGATTTAAACGAACACGGAAGTCTGTACCGGATGCCGAGTTCGCCATAGCAACCAGCTCGCAGGTTTCCAGTAAAACGACATTTCCCAGAATGCCCTGCAGTTCTAGTGACATCCATGCTTCGATGAGGTGAAACGGTTGTTGTCGTCCTGATGTTTGTAACTAGCTGCCTGAAAGCTGATGCACAGCTGCCGTTATATCTGAATTATACCGGTGTCACTGGGTCACAGACTGACCGTTGACATCTGCAATCACTGCCAGACAGAGGGTTTCTTTCCCGGCTTCGTTTTCGGTGAATTTATCGCTATGTTATCATCCGTTCCCACCAGGCTAATAGCGCGAAGGTCGCGAAGCCTGTCACCATGTAGCCGAGTACTCAAGACCAGCGCTAACGCCGCCGTCTGCCAGGGCATCCGCGAGACACCGGCGGAGACCAATCGGAACCCTATCGTGTCCACTTCCCGGACCTCCAGGAGAGGAATTCTGGCTGAGGAAACCGCGGGTACCAGTGTAACCCCGTTGGTACAGTACCACCACCTCGCCCCTAGATGGCTCTCTAACCTGGAGAACCGTCGCAGCTCCTGGGCGGCTCTGGCCAGCAGAGGGCGCAATACCAACCAGTACTGGGAAGAGAGCAGTCACAGTGGCGGAGGTGAAAGCCGGGGAACCGGTGGAGGAGGCCAGGGGGCAGGAGTGACCTGTACCGGTGTGTTGTCAGCTGCAGCAGTAGCCTTCTGCCTGAAGAAAGACTCCGATAACAAAGGTAAACTTAATCAGCAGCCATTTTACAATTACCATAAATACTTTGTTTATTAATTTAGTTTTATGTAGAAAATATTGCAAGTCTTTAAAAGATAAAAAAAAAACAACTAGAGTAGGGGATAACAGTGGCCAATGGATCGGCCTTCATCCTCATATATGTATATGTAATATGTACTGATGTTTTTCATATTCTTATTGTGTAGTTAATCATTTCTGTGTTTGTGTTTGCGTTAACAAGGCGATGCTCTTCTCGAGGCAGCAAGGACCAATAACTCTCAAGATGTGGCCAGGTACCACACATACACCCACTCTTATAAGCTTTTGTTTATACTTAATACACAAACCGATCATCCACAAGACTGAAACCACTGACAAGTGACCTGGATACGATTGATTGAGCTGTTACAGTGCTGCGAAACCTTTGGTCTTGTCTTATATGTGGATACGCTTTGTCACATACCATTAGACATCACAGGACATCCTCAGAAGGCCCATGTCCAACCTTATGGGTTAAAATAGTTTTGGAGGCACAGAGGCTTGCACAATAATCAGACAAGTGAAGTGTGATAATGTCATTTCAAATGGCAATGGGCTCTTTTTTGTTTTACAGCTTTGTTTAGTCACAAATCATATGCTGAGGCCCCTACGCAGATCAGCCACAGTTAACTGCAGTTAATAATTCTCATTTGCTTGTAATCCCACCAGTCACCACCAGGTGGTAGAAGTACCACACTTGTAAATGTTTAATAGAGGAGGATGACTTTTCAGGATGAATGTCGAACTAAGAACTCGATTTCACCAGTGTGCCTCGCTTGTTTTCTTCAATTTAATTTTTTACCATGATGAATCTTAATCTTTTCTAACTCCCAAATTGATCTAAACGCCTTCTCTCAGTTTGATCCCAAACATTGTTCACAATTCCCCTGCAGTCACAGCTAGGCAGCCAGTTGTACTATATGTGAACAGAGGTGTATATATGCACATGCAGGTTATGCAAAGCATATGGTATTGCGTTGTCTGATGATGTCACATTGGGTGCAAAATAAAGAAAATGCCATGAGAATTCACTGTAGTCTGAGGCATACACTTTCGTGGAAACCCCTTTATTAACAAACAGCAATAAATAACTGACTATCTACTACGTATTGGAATACTTACAGTGCACACAAATTGTTCTTCATCTTAACATGGTGTCAAAGTTGTAGTTAGTCAGGCTACCGCCTCAGGGAACAAATCAGTTCATCTATATTAATGAGTAACTACATGCACTCTTGGGTATTGGTATCCAAATCCATGTACTTGAGTGTGTGCATACATGTGTTTGTCGATGTGTGTCTCCATTTGCTGGCTTGGGTTACCTGTGCACATGTGGCAGATGGTGTAGGTGAGAGTGCAGCAAGGCAGCAGGTCACAGATGTGTTAAGTGCTTTGGCTAAGTTTACAGAAGTGGTAGAGTGTCAGGGTGTGTCTGCTGAGAGGCAGAGCAGAGGTCTTCTTTTCACAGGATGTAAAAAAAACATACATCTTCTACAACTTGGGCAGAAACTTCTAAATTGTTGAGTTGGCATCAGGAGATGCAGAAGCCACTCACCAGCCAGTTCAATAGGTACGCCGGTACAACATGAATGCAAATGTCTAATCAAACATATCCCAGCAACTCAGTGCGTCTAGGCTTGTAGACATGATCCAGATGATCTAAGGAGATCATCTGGAGATCTAAGTTACTTTGAATGTGGCATAGTTAATTATGGCAGACAGACTGCTATGAATATTTCAAAAACTAGTGACCTGGGATTTTTGCACACAACAAACTTAAAGGTTTACAGACTGATGATGAGGAATATTCTTAGATTCTTCTCAGACCCTTACTGAACCCTTACTCAAACTCTTACTACCAGCTAATTATTGTTTAAATGCCGTGTGTATTGTTCTCCATCTCTTCATGACCACAATGAACTCATCTTCTGATGAGTATTTTTATAGTGGAATGGAGGTTTAACTAATGTGGCCAGAGTATTAAGGATTTTTTTTTTTTATTGTAGTATTGTAGTTATATTACTCCTAGAGCAGAAATGCCAGTCAATCAGCTCCCTTGCCTGCCCTACTACATGTTACAATAATATAAAAAGAAATTATTATAGGCTATAGGCTAAACCCCGTCTTAAGGCCCGATTTCTCTTCTCTATTAGAGACAGAATCTTTTTAATATTTCAGTTAATTTTAGGTGCAATTTGGTTGTTTGTTTTTTGGTAACAGTGCAAACATAAGTAAAAGATCAAAACAATATTTAAAAGAAGCAGCAAAAAGAAGCCACTAAGCTGTTTGAGCCTCTCAGCCAGTTCGGTTAGTGCACAGCTTGGATGCGGTGGTGGTGGTGGTGGGCTAAATGTTGTCGGTCTGATGCTGCATGCAGACCAACCAGTGAAAATGGGTGTAGACCAGACAGAGGCCACTGTGTTGACTGTAAACACACACACTGTCTGCCTGCTCGGTGTCAGAGACGACAGAAGGATCAGGATCAGGACCCACACACACTTACTTAAAAACACTGTGCCACTCTAGTGCCTGATGTTATACCCTTAGGCAGAAAACTCACACACACCTGGCGGTCTTGTGCACACAGACACATTAACTGGTCAAAAGTGTGTTGCTGCAGACAAAAACTACATGGGCTGGTTTTATGTCAAACATTTAATACAAACTCACAAATAGCTGCCTGCCATTATTTCGAGGTTTTACACTTGGTAATGTTTATTTGCATCATTTCCTTTAAGTATGAATGATCCACTCTGAGCATGTGTTGAAAAATAAAACACAAACATACTGTTTACTGATTCCATTGCTAAGTCTGTGTTAATGGAGACACTAACGTAACAATTAAAGCACTTTATTTCTTTTTCCCATCAGGCTAGTCCAAGAAGGGGTGGACCCAAATCACCGCCACCGTCTTGGTTGGACCGCTCTCATGGTGGCTGCCATGAACCGACAACACAGGTCTGTGTGCGTGTTCAGTCCGCCGAAACCAGAACATCTGAGCTCACCCAGTGAGCATATGTGGCAGTAATGCAGAGGTTTGGTGTCAAGCAGCTGTCTGCATGACTTAGCGTGAGAGCATATGTCATCCACGTCCCCGCCCTCGTTGTTACAGTACATTTTCAGAAGGCAAAGAGCAACTTTCAGACTGACAGACGGTCTTTGCCCGTTCCCCCGTCTCTCTCTGTCCAACAAATTAAATTAGCCTCCTGGCCCCCAGAACACACACCACACAGAAAGAGGCAGAGGTTAAGGCCAGGCCAAATCCAATTTACACGGCTTTTGATTTTTACTGGTTTGTGTGGTCACTTTTTCTTTGTGGAAGGGCCTCATGAGCGAGAAGTGAAATCTGAATATGAAAATGACTCACTGAATAGCTTACTTAAAATCTCAAGACCAAAGACACTTTGACAACAAGTTTTGTGCAGTTGTTTGAATTCAGACTGCAAAATAATAAATAAAATAAGAAACAAATTTTTTTTTTTTGGATGTTTCCGATAGAACAAGTGAACTCTACTTTTTATTTTTATTTATTCTCAGGGTTGAAAATAACTGTTTCCCTCCAAGTCTCTGGTCTGTAACTAATCGTCACAGACAAATCCAATCATTCACTTTGATTATTTCATCAGGTTTTAGCTGCCGTGTATATTTCTATTCACATCATGTGCTGAATGACGGTCACTGTTTAATGTATGGAGGTGCGGCATGTTGTGTTTAATGACCTGATGTGTCTGTGTGTGTGCGTGTTGAGCGTTTTTTTTTTTTTTTTTTTTTTTGGATACAGATTTGTTTGTGTGTGTGTGTGTGTGTCTTTTGTGTGTATGTGTTATGAGTGCTATAACTCAGCAAGACAGTGTCGCTCCTCTGTGTTTAATCCCGTCCTCCAACCCCCCAGTGAGCCGTCACTGCTGCAGGGAAGACACAACATCGCTCCACACACACGCACATACACACACACACACACACACACACACACACACACTGGTGACGAGACAAGGGGAGTTTATACCAAATATCTTACAGGCCAACTACCTATTACTCAGCCACACACAACTTTATTTGCAGCCGTTAAGTGAAAACACTGTGAACATTACTCACGAACAAGGTCTAGCCTGTAGCTAGTGTCACTATGAATCTCACCCCTCTCTCACAGTGTATTTAAATTTTCCAGGACTTTCCATTTTTCTCTAGATATATTATATATCATGTGTAGCATCTACTGCATATCCTGTGTTGTGTTCAGGGGTTCAGACGTGGCTGCGTGAGAGAATCAGGGGTGGAGTAGAGGGGTGTGTGCAAGCATTTAGGGGTGAGACATTGTGGGGGCGTGTGTTTGCTTATCTTTGATGTAGAGCTAAATCAGGGAGGCGCAGGGCCCAGCCCTCTGTTTACACTCTTTAACGGACAATACCCATCTCCATCTCTCTTTCTCCCCCTCCATTTCTCCCTCGCCGCATTCACGTGCACAATGAGTGCTTGGCCGAGTGTAACGCCTGTTGACCGTTCCAACCTGTCGGCCGAGTGACTCGATGGGAGGGAGATGGGCAGAAACAAGGGAAAGCGGAGGGATGCTGGAATGAGAGGATGAGTAACTCGTTGGGGAAGAAGAGAAGGGGAATAGTTTAGCCATTGAGAGAGAAATGTGGAGTGGGATTATGGGTTTGGGACAAGGATTAGCTGGACTAGTTGGCTCCTGCTGAAATATTATCATCATTTGTTCACAATGCAACGTGATTTAGGGACAGAGGTTCTCTCCACACTATACTAAAATAATAAAATCTCCTCTGCTGGGCTCTGATGTTAAAATTAACTCCAACTTTAGGAATATTCTGCTCTGATAGCTAAATTCATTGAGTTTCATACGTCACATATATAGCAACTGTGAATTAAGAAAGTAGTAACCCTTCCAAAGTTGGACATGAACGCCACCAGTTTTCAAAGCCAATTCATGCCAGAAAAGTGGGAGGACTTGAATAACGAGGCTTGTGAAACGCCTGGTCAAATTCTAGTTACAAATAATTACGCTTAATAGCCTATCAACTGTCTGGTGACCACACTATTTACATTTTGACCAATTAATTTATTAAAAAAACATCAGAGTGCTGTGAATCTTACTTCCTGGCATGTATCTGACCCCAGGTGTGCAGGAG
The DNA here is from genome assembly GCF_022458985.1 of Mugil cephalus. NCBI lineage: Eukaryota > Metazoa > Chordata > Actinopteri > Mugiliformes > Mugilidae > Mugil > Mugil cephalus. The sequence continues at coordinate 26,603,701 of NC_061778.1, forward strand.
GGGCAAGGTCAAGTGAGGTCCAGCGTCTGGGCCAGGTGGTCAGAGACATGGATGGTCAGCTCGGCTCGGGTGTCTATTATAGCACGAAGGAGACGGAAGTGTCTGTTTCCTGTCTTCCCTCCAGGGCTGGATTGGAAACCAACACCAGTCACCTGCTGGTACAACTCAGGCAAAGTTGGAAGATTACATCTATGAGCCTTACCTTCAACGTCTAAAATGATGAGTTGCTGCAACTTACTGATACAAAACCAACAGGGAGAGCATGTTGTAAATGGACTTTTGTTGAAGTGTCTCTAAGCGAGATGCTGACTCTCTTATCTCCAGGAATGATGCAGCTAAGCCTTAACTCAGACATCCCTACACCGATTAATGTGAAAGTAGTTTTCCATCAAGTTGAATCAAACTAAACTCAACTTATCTGATAGATACGTTTTGTGTTACATGATACATGACATGTGGGCATAAAGATGGCAGATGGCAGCTAGCTTGGTTTTAGACTAGCCGTCAAAGTAAAATATTCAAATACACATGATATACATATGTTGTTTTATCAAGAAGTCTTTAACCTTTTTGCCCAGTATTTAAAAATGTGAGTGTGACATAATTAACCTCTGCATGCCTTCAGATTGGCCTCAAATTAGTGCTGTAGCTCTCCTCTAAGCATCCTAAATAAAGTTAGCCACTCGATCATCAGTTGATTAGTAAAACTGTTTACAAAAGCTCATTAGTTTTAGTACCGTCCTCTGTAATTAAATCTCCCTCTCTTTCATCTTTTTAGTTGCACTTTCCTCCTTTCATCTGCTCCTCCTCCTTCTCCTCCTCCGCTCTGGAGTTTTCCTCTTTATCCCTCCGTATTTACCTTTCTTATGCCATTAACCCCTTTTCAGGCCCTCTCATTTTCTTCACACAGCCCTGCCCAACCTCGTGTGACCAACTTTAGTTTGCCTGCGTCTCATAGAATGCATCGATGTGTTTGTAGAAGTGCTTGCAAGGGTGAGAGGAGAGCCGTCCGTGGGTCATGGCCCTCCTGCCGCCCCCAGCCACAGTGATACAGTAACAAAAGGAGACCCCCCGATAGTCCTTTTATACTCCCTCAGCAAGGTTGGACACAAAGACCTGGCCAGAATGTTCTCAGCCTTGCTCTCCCACAGGAGCGCATATGATCTGTGGTCACGACACACTTCAAATTCCAGTCAGATTTTCACTAAATAAATAGAGACAAAGGCAATATTTGACTTTTTTCCTATTTTTTTTTTTTTTTTTAAATGATATCAGTACATCATCCAGAGCATTTTCACGATGTATTTTCTCTTTGTTGTTGCTGTAACAGGCAAACAAGATGTTTGATTTCAGCTGGTGGTATGTTGGCATCGACCTACAAAGCTGCTCCATCACTCCTTGAGGTGATCTCTTCTAGCCAGCTTCAGTGCCCGTACACGGTTATGAGTCCGCCTCATCCTCCTATGAATAATCATATCGCTACATTTAAGCTCTTTCAGGCCACTGCCATAACCATTTAGCTGAAGATGATCCATCATTCCCTTCCAGGCTAGATAACACAGTCACAGGTTTAATGACAGCGTACTGGCAGGGTTCATGTTTCGACCACCGCCTCTCTCTCAGTCGGCCCAGACTAGCTGACTAGTTTTTTGTACACAATGTGAACACTTGGCATGTCTCTGTCTCAATGTCAAAGCCAATGCAGACATTCATGGTTTAAATTGTCAAGCCTGTCTATGTGTTCGGTAGACGGAGAGACGGTACCTGGAATGTCTGTTGGGTCACAGTGACTGGTGTTGCCGAGGTAGTCGTGTTTGTTCTATAAGGCGGTACGCTCCAATGAAGGACTACACACAAACACCCACTCCGTCACACAAGGCCCCCAACAGTGCCGGAAATGGGCCCGACCCTTGCCCCTTCAATGTGCACATATGTACATGGTACGAGGCAGACCAATGTGTAATGAAGGAGAGAAAGAGGGAAGTGGAGTGTATCTGTGTGAGAGAATAGATGGAAGTGAATCAGGTGAAAGTGTCACAGACAGTGGAATAAATGGATGTTTGCATGTGCATCTGTTTGGTTTCCAGCTGTGAGTTTGTGAGAAACTTTGTGAAAAAGTCAAGGTTATGTTGGGTGACACGAAGTAAGCAAGCTGTCCCAGTTCCTCTGGCAAGTAACAGACCCAGAGGTGGTCTAAGATCAATAATATATTTGTATGTACTACATTTAAGTTTGCTTGCACACATTTTTAGGTCACAGTCATATTTATTAGGTGATAAAAATAATGGACGAATCCTGAATTCACTTACAGGATATGTGGAGGCCAGTTTTGATGCTTAGTGTGGTATTTCTGGGTGTTGCCCTCGTGATGGTCACTGATAAACTGCAGTTTTTGTCATGTCACGGCTTCATTTTTCAGCCCAGAGGTTGCATCTATGTAACAATTGGGCCTGATTTAAAGATCAGTTTTCTGTACAATTCATATGAATTGTCTCCTACAACCCTCAAAACTCATTTTGATAGAACACCTGAAACATGCTACAATAATACCCAGTTTTATTTTTTGTTTCATTCATACATTACATATTTGTAAAACGTTCCTACAGCAAGGAAAACCAATGTTAAAATATGCGACTTCCAACCTACTGTAAAGCATATGGACCAAATGGGAACAGAAAGTGCAGTGTGTTGCGTATAAAGCCTTTATACTTCTTTTTTGTTATATGAATGAACAGCATGTTTGAACTCTGGCGTTTACTTCTTGTAATGCAGCCATCCTGTGAATACTGTAAAGGCTTGTCTGAGTTTATGTCTACATTTTCATAATACCAGATTTTATTTGGGATTGTTACGTGTATTAAATGTGCGTCTCGTTATTTTCCAGCGTGGTGAAGGTTTTGCTTGACGCCGGTGCCGACCCAAACGCAGGAGATCACTTTAACAACGTTTACGACACCTCACGGGAGAAAGGCATCCATTCACTGGAAGGTGAAAAAAAAGGCGGCAGTGTGTGTGTGTTTGTGTGCATTTGTAATATCATACATATAAACCAGATAATATGAGACATTAATATTTGCATACAAATTTGCATTCATGAACATGTTTGATTCCTTGTGTGTTATTTATTTCGTATGTTCCGTGACATGTAGCATGTGTTTTATTTGTTTTTCTTCCAACACTGCACTGTTGAACACACACACTTTACCCCCCACCCTGCAGTCTGTGTTGGGTTTCTGCAGACATATTTATATGGGATATGTATATTGCAGACATTTATATGGCTGTCAGGTTTGGGTCCACGTGGGGCCAGCGTAGCGTGGGGAAGCGTTTCCCAGACGCACACTGATGGATGGGCTAGGGGGGCCTGTGCGACGCTTTATTGGGTTAGCTATGATTATCCCGCCCCGTCTCTCCCTCACACACACACTGCAGAGAGAGATTGTCAGACACATGGAGAAAAAGAGTGGGATGGATAGAGGGAGGGAAAGACTGATGAAGGAGGAAAAGAGGGATGCACTGAAAGAAAAGGGGTGATGAAAAGAAAAGAAGAAGGTTAAAGATGGAGGAGAAGTAAGAAGATGCGGATGTTTGAGGGGGTGATAGAGATAGGGAGGAATTGGAGGAAATGGGTGGAATGATGAGAGAGGGAGAGGAAGTCAGGAAATGGATGAGACAAAGTTATTGGGGGAGAGAGGGGAGGGGAGCAAGTGATGAAAGGAACTGATGGACACAGAGGAGGAGAGGAAGGAGGCGGAAAAAATAAAAGATGATGGAGGAGTGGCATGAGATGAGTGCTCTTATGAAAAAAAGTAAGGAGAGAATGATAGACTATCTCTGTTATTAGTAAGGAGCACAGTAAAAGAGACCCCAAAACACAGCTCGCATTATTCATATCATGTCAGACAGTTGAGCTTAAATCTGTAAAAATGAACAACTCTTGTGAAGCTGGAAACAGGAAAGATAATTTTGTAGTAACAGTGTTGTTATTTTCTCACGTTATGGAGCCTTACTACTGGTACTGACTGAGAATAGATTAAAGGAAGCTCTTCTTCTTCAGGGGCTACACTGTCATAACGTAGGGTCTTCTAGAGATCAGGCGGCATTATCTCAAATTCATAATCAATTAATACACAATCAGATCAGCTCTTTATTTTGTGTTGGGGGAAAAAAAACTTACATTTTGCAGAAGTGTCACAAATAAACCATGTCCCCTGTTGGCTTTTTGAATTTTGTTTTTGTGTCAGCTAATTCATGTCTCCACGTCTCTACAGTGCTAGTGTCCAGAGAGGATGAATTCAGCAGCAGGCTCAGCAGCAGGGCCGGCTTCCGTGGTTGCACAGCACTTCACTATGCCACACTGGCTGACGACCCGCACACTGTCCGCATGCTGCTGGAGGCTGGTATGTTACACATATAATATAAAATCATATTAGGGGTGTAAGGTTATTTAGCAGCCTGGATTTATTTTGAAGAGCTGCTGCGGTACACTTTGACACTACAGACTACCGATATAAATACTGCATTATTATCTTTGATATGAAATTGAATTTCAAGGGGTTACTTTACTGGACAATAATACTGGGAACATGGATGCAACATTTTGGACCTTCTGAGACTAAATGTTCTCAATGCTGCAAAACTCTAGTGAGCTAAGTAGTTAGACATGCAGTGTAAGTCGCCAGAGTACCGTAAATGACCAGAAATGTATTGAATTGTGTTGTGCCATGCAGTAATGCAAGGTTTGATTATAGATATTTTTGAAAGGATTCTTAGTTTTGTTAATTGTTTATTTTAATCAATATACAAAATGCAGTGAATGACCAGTAGAAATCTAAATCAATATTTGGTGTGACCACCCTTTGCCTTCAAGACAATATCTATTCTTCTAGGTACACACAGTTTTTAAAGGAACTCGACTGGTAGGTTGTTCCAAACATCTTGGAGAACTAACCACAGATCTTCTGTGGATGTAGGCTTCCTCAAATACTGTAATCCCAGACACTTCATGATGTTAAGTTCAGGGCTCCATGCCATCACTTCCAGGAATTCTTGTTCTTCTTTACGCTGAAGATCGTTCTTAAAGACCTTGGCTGTATGTTTGTGGTCTTTGTCCTGCTGCAGAATAAATTTGGGGCCAATCCTACACCTCCCTGATGGTAATACATGATGGATAATTATCTGCCTGTATTTCTCAGCATTGAGGACACCATTAATCCTGACCAAATCTCCAACTCAGTTTGCAGAAATGCAGCCCCAAACTTTCAAAGAACCTCCACCATGCTTCACTGTTACCTGCAGACACTCATTAATGTACCGCTCCAGCCCTTCAGTGAACAAACTGCCTTCTACAGCCAAATATTTCAAATTTCACTCAATTCATCTGTCCAGAGCACCTGCTTCCATTTTCTACACCCCAGTTCCTATGTTTCTGCGTGTAGTTGAGTCTCTTAGCCTTGTTTCAATGTTACATGGATGGACTTTTGGCTGCAACTCTTCCATAAAGACCACTTCAGGCCAAACTTCTCCAGACAGTAGATGGGTGTACCTGGGTTCCACTGGTTTCTGCCAGTTCTGAGCTGATGGCTCTGCTGGACAACTTCTGATTTTCAAGGGAAATAAACTTAATGTGCTTTTCTATCTGCTGCACTAAGTTTAGTTGGCTGGCCACTGTGTCCTACAAAATCACTGACTTTGTGCAAATTATAAGTGTTGATGCTGTTTTGAAGGCAAAGAGTGTAAACACCAAATATTGGCGTGACTTAGATTTTTCTTTTGTTTGCTCAGTTTGCATTTTGTAAATTGATATTGATATTTATCAATTTATATTTTTGAAAGCATTCTTAGTTTACAGCATTTTGTTCCACATCTGCCTAAATGTTTTGCACCATACTGTACATACATACAGCATTTTTAATGTAGCTAGATCATTGTGATTTGGTCATTTTAAAAGCACTTTCAAGCCAGTCAAGTGTGGCCACCCATACCTTAGACACTTTTTATACAGGGACTTTCTTCCTCTATATTAACAAATTTGATCTGTGAGCGGTAGAAATCAAATTCAAACATATATCATAACTGAAATGACCAATTTAAGTCTAATTCAAGAGTTAGTCGACACACATTGTTTCTTAGAGTGCACTCTTGATGTTCAGAATAAATGGTTTTCAATCTGCCTTTAGAGCTGAAGGCAGCATTGTCTCCATTTAAAAAGCTCCCAATGTATCATCTACTTATTGCTTCCACTGACCATTAATATAAACAGTATTACATACAAAACTGAAATTGATAACTTGTTCGTCTTCCCCAGCCCCCCATTACACTTGCACCTGTCGTTGACTCCACGGCTACACACACACACACACACACACACACACACACACACACACACACACACACACACACACACACACACCCTGGGGGCAGAATATTCCCTCAGTTTCAGGCGAGCAGCTCTTAAACAAGCTCGGCCTCGTTGAACTGTGACCTCCACACAGAACATGCCCTTGGGGTAACTCCACAACCACAGGAAGTGTGTGCATTTGTGTGTGCTTTTATATATGCATGTGCATGTGTGTTTTGCGCACTTAAGCCGACTTCTGATTTATTAAAATATTCATATATTCATGCTTTTATCCCACTGATATCCTTGTTTCAGTTTGTACCTTTTTGAATCAAAGCTTGGGGGACATTTGTTGGCTGATTAGGTTTTTAATCTACAAACACCCCAACCACCGTCCCTGTACTCACACTGAAACACACACACAAACCCGCATTAATGTCTTGTTTATGTTTATGATGGATGATGCATCCAAAGCTCTGTCTGCCCGTCTTGCCCATCTCACCCATGCATCTGTAAGCGCTTTATACGCTTAAACAAATCACCTCATCTAACTCGATCAAATGTTCTGCAGATGCATTTTTGAATTAAAAAGGTAAGAAATTTCACAAGCAGAGACATTTGTTTTAGGACAATCAGATTAAAGACAGAGTCGGTTGCTGCTCGCCCGACTCGGCCTTCGCTTAGTTGGCGCCGCCATCGTGGCCAATCACCGTCATGACATCGCACTCACATTGCTGTCCGTGTGCATGTTGGAATCAGCGTAAATCAGTGCATAATTAATAAGACTTTTCTAAAAGGTTTCACGCAATTACTCTTGACAAAGCCTTGTTCTTTAGTACCTTCTTTCTTTAATCCATTTCCTCTTCGTAGCATCCTTCATCTGTTTTAGATTGTAACAATTGTATGAACTGCCACAGCTTCAGGACATTTATATGGATGAGGGTGTGTGGCTTCTCTGATTGTGTATCATCTTCCTTTCATGTATGTGCACATGACATGTGTTTATAGAGGTGTGTCTGCCCTGTACCTTGTTATTTCCCCTGTGTTTGTGTGCGCCCATGTTACTTTAGTAGCTGTGGGTTTGCTCTTTTGGCCTTAGTCGGCCCTCAACTCACATCTCCATCCATCACAGTCTCCAGACCCACCCTCAGGCTTCACTTTGCCCCACAGTCCCTCGCCTTACCTGCGGAGGCTCCCTAGCTTCTCCCCAGGTTTGACATAGGTTCCGTGGCCAGGGGCACCGAGTAATGGACAGCTCGGTAGGTGGTGGGAGGCTAGGAGAGACACACATGGTGGCAGACGCACACAATACAGATACAAGGACACACACACATGCACAAAGACCAGCAGGGGCTCTCCACCACCAGCTGCAGTGAAAGAGAGGGAGGAGGAAATAGGAAAGAGGAGGGGACTCCTAATAGGCATAACTAAAGCACTCCTAATGAATGGATCTTTTTTTTTGTGCGTGTGTGTGTTTGTCTGCGTGAATGTTGATCTGTGGTGTGTGTCTGTTTGTGTGACTGTCGTTAATGTTGATCCTGTTATAAAGTGCTATGGCCCAGAGGGTTGGCCTGATATTAAAGCCCTAAATGATGCTATTTATTATGTCCTGTGTGTGTGTATCTGTGTGTGTGTGGTGGGGTACTTTATTGCTTTCCTCGCTCATGTTTTTGGTGGTTGGGGGGCGGTGGAGTATTGTTGTCAGGATCGATAGCTTTGTGAGCAGGTCACAAAATTTAGGGGTTTTATCGATAATCATCACAGTTATTATTAGTCTCTGTGGTCGCTGCCCAGAGCAGTTTGAACAACCGTCACATATTGATTATAGTTTTTTTCTCAAGAAAAACTTCAGATGGATAATGTGGTTCTCGGTGACCAATTCAGCATCCTGTGCTACAGACAAAAAGTCCTTGGATGCACCTTTTTCAAGACCTTAATACATGACCCCTAATAGACTCAATTTTAACATATTGTCACTTCTTCACCGGATGAGAGAGGGAATGATTTCCATCTATATCACTGCTGACTTATTAAAGTGTCACTTTTCATGTCACTCTAGTGAGTTTTTTTTTTCTTACGTTTCCTCCCTTGAGAGTCAGTAATTTCTTAAATTGCATTAAAACCTCACACTGTATTGCAAGAGATTTTTTTAAAGTGTGACTCATCATGTGAATCTCCAACAGGTAAATCCGTGTATAACAAGCATTGTGTTCATCGTTACTGAAAACAATAATACCTTTTTTCTCTATGCATCCTGAGCATGAATCTGTGTTTGTTGCACATACCAGTAAATACATGGTTAGTCCTGGGTATTGCCAACACAACACTAACACAATCTCTTGATGCCCTTTTTCATTCTGTGAGGTTTATGATGCAATTAAGATGTTTAGAAAGTCTGTTCCTGTTCACCATCAAGACACTACGTGTTTTATTCACATATATTCAAAGTTTTTCCTTTTTTGTTTATTTGTTTTTTATTTTGATACAGTTACAGTACTTGAGAGTTTGTGGAAATACAGTATGGCTGCTCTGTATTTTCCTACCAGAATAGAGTTGAGGTTTAACACCAAGCCCCAACCACATGTTAGATATCCACAAATATCTGTGGCTGTCAATAGTCCTTTTCAATGTGTAACTAAATTCCTTTTAGTTCCTACTAGTTCATGTGGAGGTACGTGTGTGTCTGTGTGTGTAGAACGTGGCAGAACAGGTCAGTTCAGAAGGCACCGCTAACCACCCTGACTGACAAGCCCACCGCTGTCTACCATTGGCACACTTCACCCACACTGTGACATTATGTTCCTTTGTCATTTATACCGTGACCCCTAAAGATTGTTTATTTGACAAAAATCATCCTCCATTTGACCCCTCCTGCTGTGTGTTTGTGGCCTTAGTGCCCCCAACCTACAACAACCTGCATTGTGTGTAGATTGCATAATGGTGCAAGGTGACGGTGTGCGGGTTTGGGGGTCAGAGTGTGTATTATTGGCACGCGTTGCAGATATGAAACCCCCTACAGGGTCTTTGCATGACTCTCCTACTTCACTGCAGTTAGCCTCAGTGACCCTTGAACCCATGTGACCTCTAACCTTCTGGATTGACGTTTCAACACTCCTGCTGAGAAAGTGTGTGGATAGTCAGTTAATTCTCTTTCTGAAAAAAAGAATATATTGCCACTTATTATTATTAATATTAACTGTACATTTGTGTGTGTCCTTGCTCACATACAGGTGCCAATCCCCTGCAGACAAACAGTTTGGGACATACAGCTCGGGCCTATGCTAAGGAGGGAGAAGTGAGCACGGCGCTACAGGAGTGGGAAGGCAAGGTGTGAAGAGCTGTCCACATTTACACAGACGTTCATTTTGTTTTGCATCCATACAAGCTGTGCAGAGTTGGACCATGTCAGCTCCAGATTAGTTTCCATGCTTACATATGTGTTGAGGTTTCCCACTCTGAATGACTCAGCACAGTTCATCCTGCAGACATCTGTGTCATTTGCGTTGTGTCATGCACACAGACACACACTCCTCGGGAGGTCTGTGTCAGCCAGCGACTGACTGACAGGTGCTTTTGAGAACTAAAGTTGTGAAAGATGGTGGAGGTTAACTGGGGTTAAAAACTGCTGTAGAACAAAGCAGGGTTATTGATGAGTACGATACAATGTACATATCATAACACAAGATGACATTTTTTATCCTAAATGCTCCTGTAATGTGAAGGTTTGAATGTGTCATTTTTATCCAAACTATGCATAAATTGCAGCCATCTTTAGTGTTAAATCATAGACAAATAAATCAAATCTAGTTCCATCGTCACCTTCTGAAGGATATAATTATTGGTGTCTCTTTTTTCTGTCAGTGACCTCTGCTTTACAGGGACTACTCTCCAGAGATGGTGAAAGTGATAGCGCTTATTACAGAGTAGCCCTGTGGCACAGATAGTCTATTGTTGGATTTGTCAAAAAATATAAAATAAATCTACACAACTAAAATCTTGCTATTTAACACCTCTGGAGACCATTCTAAAGTAAACTAGGAGCCACAAACTAGGAGTCTTCCAACATAGTGTTGTTGGTTTTGTTTTTTGGATAATGTTGTGTTATGTTAATACATAATGGGTCATGTTTAGATGAGGTCGGGCCTGAGATTTCTTGGTTTCTTGACTGAATAAAGCTTCAGCTCTTGGTATTTCACAGGTACATACTGTAGCAGCAGAAGTAGAAGTTTGGGTCTGCCTTTTCCTTAAATAAAAGTCGAGTTATCCGTAGTTATCTAGCGGCTTGACAGCAGGCTGGAGCTAAGCAAGATGGAGAGAGAGAATAAACAGCCTGCCTCCACTGCAGGGTGAAAACCTGGAGTCTGAGGAGACAAAGAGGGGAGGATAAATGAGTCATGGGGTGGCTGTGAAAGAGAAAGGGAAACAAGAGGGGTGAGGGCAAAGGAGGATAAACTACAATGGAAAAGAAAGGGTAGATGGGGAGAGAGGGGAAGAGAGACTCAGCAAAATAAACAAAACAGAGAAAATAGAAGCCATTAAAGTAGTGGAGTATGATAAAAAAAGAGGAAGATGGGAAGCAGATAGCTGCCACCGCATAAGAGAGAGGATGTTGCATTAAATTGAAAGTAGTGGCGAGATACTTGGAAGATAAAGATTCTGTTTTATGTTTAATACCTATAAACAAATCTGCATTTTGCCACCATGCTTATTCACAAATTGCCATTATTCATCAGCGAGTTGATGTATAATCGTCGAGTCATCGAGTTATAGTGGATATGGCACTAAAACACATTCATCAGTTCCTCAAGAGCTATGCATGTGTAGGTCATACAAGATGCTTGACAAAAATCATGTAACGGAAACATGAATTCACTCGTGTAAGCTCATGTCTGAACAAAGATGAGCATCTCTGCCAACAGCCAAGCAATAAAAGCACTTCATTTCCTCAGAAGGAGTAGGGAAGTCAGGAGACAAAGTCTTGTGAGACTTTCCTAAAGAGCTAACCCTAACTGTTGCCCATTTCTTGTATGTTCATCTTTTTTTTCCTTTCTTTTTTCCCTCATCTAGTTCCAGGAGGCACAGGCTCGGCGAGAAGCAGAGGAAAGGAGGCGGTTCCCCCTGGAGAGGAGGTTGAAGGAGCACATCATTGGACAGGAGGGGGCCATCAACACTGTAGCTTCAGGTAAGCACACAAGCACACACACAACCTTTTATATGCAGTTTAAACAACCAAAAGAGCATATAAATACATGATCTTCCACCACAGCTTTTTTCTCCTCCTCCTTATTTCACTTTTTCGTCCTCTCACATTTCTGTTTCGTGCTCCCCTCTGTTCTTCCTCCTGTTGTCCTTCCTTCCCTCCAGCAGTAGGCGGGTTCAGACAGACCAGCGGAGGCTGTAATTGGTTAATTGTGATGAATGAGCTGTCTGTCAGGCAAACACAGGTGCTGTGTGCATGTGCGTGTGTTTGTGTGTGACAGCTGAAGAGGCCAGGCTTGGAGCCGCCAGTTAACACGATTACGGAGAGAGGAGACATACTACAGACCCCTCTCCCCTCCTCCTCTTCTCTTCTTCCCATCTTTCTGCTTTCCCCTCCTCCTCCATCGCTTTTCCCCTTTGGCTTTCTCTCCTCTGTTTCTCCTCCATCTCCATCACACCCACTCTCTCCTTTACCCTTCCGCCCTTTCCTGCTGGCACTTTGTGGCCTTCATGCTCCTGAATCTTTTGCTGTGCTCGCACAGATTCAGGGATGAACAGGTGAAAGGCAAAGAGGTGTAAACAGGAAGGGGAGAACCGAACATAGAAACAGTGGAGATTTAGCTAAGAATCAGACAGCTGTGAGCATTGACAGAAAGACAAAGAGAGCATGTACAGGGCATAGAGAAGAGGAGGGAGGATGAGTTAGAGCACAATAACACAGCAGACAGTAAAGAGCTGATATTACACCAGGCATCCACGGAGGCCATGTATTGATCTGCAGATGAGAGACTGCGTTGTGCCTTGAGAAAGGATTCTGCAGCCGAAATAGAGAGGCTGTGTGTTATCTTTATGATGTTGGACATTTTCTGTTTAGATTTGTGAAAATAATTAACTCGTTCCCAAAGCTGGAAACAGATTTATTAATGAAATTTATATAATGTGTTAATTGTAGTGAATGTTTATAAACACACCAGCGAGGAGAATAAACATTTTCCACACATCACAAACAACTTTCATGTGATTTTGGACATAGTTGTTAATCCACCAAAATAAAAAACAGTGACACAAGATTCTGACACGAGAAACATAAAATTGTCCTTTAAAAGATCAAAGCAGTGTATCATATTCCGGCAGAGTGTAAGTGTCTGTCAGTCTTTTATCAAAGGTGACGAGGATGATAGGACTTGTAGTCTCTGGCAGGCGAGAATGAAGTGTTTAAAGATAGTACTGAAAGCAAGAGTAAAAACAGTTTATGATCTAGAAGATTACAGTGAATATATCACGAGAATAAAATGGCGATATAAAAGAATCACATTAAGATTATCATAACGACTGTGTGCTATTGTGTCAGTTTTTATCAAAGGTGAGCGGAGGCAGGAGTGAGCTGGCAGGGTCTCTGAGGGGAAGTAGAGATTTAAAGATGAGGAGATGGAGCAGGAAAGAGAGGATGGGATGTAGTGCAGATAAGGAAGCAACAAATGAGAAAAGGATGTCGAGATAGAGTGATACACAGGGCTGGATTATGTAACTGCCACTGTAAGCCCTATACTACAGCATTTTTTAGTTCTTGCAGTTAAGCAAGTAAACACTGCCATTATGCCCTGGCTCTTTCCCCACTGGTAACAATCAAAGACCTGAAAGGTTAAAAAAAACTTCTATTTTTTGTCCTCATACTTAATAACATAAAGAAAGGAAAAATTACTGAAAAATCTTCGACAATGACAATACCGTTTTAAATCGACTCATCCTATCAAGTCATCTAATTGTTCTGCAATATGTGAGTACCAAAAAGTAGAAGACTGATGAACAGATTTGTTTTTGTAATATTTTGATAAAAGCTGTGAAAAGAAAGTATTTGTAAAAAAGTTTTGTTTGTTTTGTTGTTGTTTTTTTTTTAACCATTTTTGCATTTGTGTTTTGTCATGTCTTCAGCACCTCATGATAAACAGCTGGCCCGCAGCAAGACACACACACACACACACCCACACACACATATCCACACACACACACACGCAGGAAGGAGGTTAGATTGATCCAGGTTTAGCTCTCAGGGCTAAGAGTTATTGAAGAGAATCATCCCTCTGTAATCATGTTAGAGCCAACCAGACCTGCCCAATACACACTGCTCTGAGTGTATGTGAGAGAAAGCGAGAGAGCAAGCTTTTATTTGTTTTGTGTCTCCTTCCTTTCCTTGTTGTTGTCAGGGTCCTCTGAGAAATGTCAATGTGCCCTTCTGTCAAAGTCGGTCTCAATCAGCTAAAAGACGCACAAACACACAGAAGGTTACGCTGTCATTCACACAGCTTGATAAAGCCGACAGAGCTTTGGAGCCCCTCTTGTCACTGTTGATCTGGTTGTCCATCTCTGACAAACTTGTTTGTTTCTCTGCCTCGTTCTCTGTCTCCTCATCTACATCGCTCCTCTTATCTCTGCTCTACCTCCATCTCTACCTCCCTCATTCTGCCTCTCCTGCCAAGCATCCTCTCTTCATGATTAACAGCTATTAGTAGCTGGTTTAACACTCGGGTGTCTTGTGTGTCATTTAGCTTTTGCACGTGAAAACACGTGTTTAGCAACAACAGAGACAACATATTGAAAGATAAAGAAAGTGATACTATTGCACAAATTCAAGTGTGCAGAATTTTGTGTGGACACTTTCTAAAAATGGGAGCATTACCCTGTTTGGTCTTGTGTGAACACAGGAATCACTCACCAACCAGAGAGTGAATGCACCCTTCAGCTACGACACATCTGAAATGTTTAATCTAAAGTTGGTATTTTGATATTAATGCTCAGTTGTTGTGGTCCTGTGCAAACATTTACATTGGTGTTAAAGAGTTTAGAAGTTTAGAAGAATACATGGCATGTGTATGAAATTAAGTCAGAAAGAGTTGCTATTGAGGACATGTCCATGAGATTTGTAAAGTTTCATGCTCACTACATTCTTTTTGCTGTTCATTTTATCCATATTTACTTTCAATAGAAGCCATATTTATTGGGACGTCCCCATCACAACAGAAAGATGTCCAGCATTTCTGCCTTCCTTAACTGTACTGAGAGATACTGAGGGTGGTGTTCAGCCAGTCAAGGGGACTGTGGTTATATTCATCAGCCCTGAAAAGCTAACACACCTGAACAATTGGGATGCATCTACCCATTATATATACCCGCTTCTCAGTCTGTTGGCTGGTGCCAATATACTATGATACATCTACAGTATGAATTCCCACTTCATCTAAAATATAAGTCTCTGGACTGTGCGAGGAAACTCAGAAACACCCCAGCTAGACAGTAGAGGTGAACCAGGACATTTTGACTCAAGGCAGCAGTACTAACTATTGACCCACTGTGCCACTGACTTGGCTTGGTGCTATTGGCAGAACCTGGTCCATGTGTGACTGGTTTTGGCCTTAGTCACTACACAGGTTCAGATTTGGACGGGTTTGTACTTGAGTCTGCTTCTTCACCGAATGGCTGAAGCCGCAGCCAAACGTTTTTCCTCCCCTCCGATCCCCCTCATCATCTTTTCTTTGTGTATTTTGTGTGAGTGTGGTTGCTGGGGTGATGGCAGGGTTGGGTATGCACTCCTCTTTAAGCAAGCGCGCGCATGTGTGTGTGTGTCTGCGTGTGTGTGAGGCTACGATCTATGCTAAACTGATTTCACCATGGCCGCGCCAGAGAGGCTAACACAATTACTGTTGGCTAATGGCCCCACTGACTGAGGGGGGAGGAGAAGCATCGTGGGTAGCTTTCTGGAGGTCTCTCATCTCTGTTTTATCTCTTCTTCCTCCTTTTTTTCTACCAAATGTCTCTGACCCTTTTCTCATCCCTGCTCTTTTGCTCTTTTATCATAGTTTCTGGGATACCCGTTGCCCTCAGGTCAGCTCGCTTCACTTGTGAGAAACTTAGAATACTTAGTGGAAAAGCAAAGTCAACAAATGCAAATGACTGAAATAATGGCCTTCTTTCTTTCTCTCCCCGTCTCTGCACTCTGTAGCCATCAGGAGGAAGGAGAATGGTTGGTACGATGAAGAGCATCCCCTCGTATTCCTCTTCCTTGGCTCATCAGGAATCGGTAACTCACTCGCTCTCTTCTTTCACACCCATCAATTCTGGTTTCAGCTCATGAAGGTTTTTTTAAACCCTCTTCAGCTCCCTTTAAATGGCAGCCAAAATAAACAGACGCTTGAATGCGTTTCGTTCAGAAGTTTGTTGATGGATGTGGAGTGTACTGTGTTCTCCTCCAGCCACACAAATGAATCCAAGTGACAAAGAAACACAAGCCTACAGAGGCACATGTCACAATTGTGAGTGCAAACACAAATAAGAAATTCTAGTTGTTGGTATTTAGTTAATGTATTTGTGTCCTAGCTGTCCATTTTCCTCTGAAGTAAAGCAAACTTTAAAAACATACAGTATGTAAACCAGCAGCACCAGTGTTTTAACTTGACATATTACCATAATTATCCATTTGGCCAACATTAATGGTTACAGCAAAGCTGGCAACCTCAGCACTGTTAGTTTCCAACAGGTAGACCTGTTCTTTTTGCTTAAGTTTTAAACCAAGGATGACAGTTTGGTCCAGGCCAAAATATCTCAAGGTTTAAAATGTCTTCTTACTGTCTAAAGTCCAACAGCATGTTGAAATCAAAACTAAAAACAGATCTCTCTGAGCAATTCTTTAGAATGGGGATTTGTGTACATTATATTTCAGGATCTTTTTCATTGGTTAGTATTGACATTACAAAGACTTGTCCATCTTTATTCCCTGTTGCAGCACTGCAGCACACTGAGCTCTGTGTGCGCCCTCTGTCAGACTGCACATTAAACACTACCTAATACACTGTACCATTCCTGTGAATGAGCAAATCAACAACAGACGGCAGTTTCAATTAGTGATATCCACTGGGGATGAACTCAGACTGACTGTCTGGACATTTCTACTGCAAATGATCCACACTGATGGTCTATGAATGTCCTAATATATTTTATAGGACAAGGGCATGTTGAAGGACAAGCCCATAAGTGAAAGATGTATTCTTAAAGAACTTTTTAGCCTTCTTTAAATGGAAAGTGTTAAACTTTATTGTGGCATGTCTAGTTTAGAGAAAAGCTTTTCACAAACATTCACAAACAATGGAAAGATGAGAAAGTGTGAGTGCATGTGTGAGCTGGTGTGAAGGCAGCAGTGAAGAGAGGGAGAGAGAGGGGGGGATATTAAGGGCCAGATAGATGGTTAAAAAAGAGAGAGATGGTGAAATGACAGGCCAGAGAGATAGATGAGGGAGAGATGGTGTTCATATTCTCAGTTCCCTTCAGCGACAAACAGTGGCCATGAGACATAAATATTAAACACAGCAACAAGACACCAGCGCACACACACACACAATCATCATACCCATATGCATACCAAACACAAGACATCAATATCATATATGAGCATTTATATGCAGAATATTTTACCGACAAACATAATGCATGCTGCTGGAGATGATTGAAAGCTTTGTAGAGAGAGGCTCTGGGATTTAGGCCAGCACTTAGCAAAAGAGAAAGATTGTCTTTCTGTCTCAAATGAGTAAGCTTGTTTTCCTGAATTCTTGAAATCTCTGCATGCTGATGTACTCTATAAAGACAAGATTGTTTTTTATATTAAAACAAAGTAATTAAATAGGGGAAGGGTTGTTCTTGCATAATGAATCAGTGAATGATGTTTCTGTTTTGTCACAGGGAAGACAGAACTGGCCAAACAGGTGGCTCGCTACATGCACAAGGACGTTAAAAAGGTAAATGACAAAGCAATGTACATGTATATTAGCACACTAGTGTTTCTTAGACCTACCGTTAAATTTAGATCATGTCTGTTTTGAGACCTGACATTAAACAGCAACCTGAGTGATCTGAGCACAATTAACTGGCTTCAAGTACTTGTGTTCACACCTGGCAATAAAATGCATCTTTACATGCATCTTGAGCCGTCACTCATAGTAGAAAATTGGAGCAGATGCTGTCTCTAATGGAGACAATACTGTCCAGTAATGTCGCTACCAACCTCTGTTTCAGAACCACGGACAGCACTGCTTGTTTTGAGTGTGTCCAAAAATGGGGGTATGCTACTAATTGTGGAACAAACTGTAAAGGCTCCATCAACTACTGAAAACACAAACGTTATTATTCATTTATCTATCTCCACACAACACTCATGGAAGCTTCCATATACAGGGTAATTTCACTGCTGTGCTGTTTGCAGCTGCAAAAGAAAAACCTAAACATTTTTTTATTATTATTTTTGTTAGAGCTATATAATAACAGTTGCAGTTACAAATTATTTTAAAAGGCTGTTGCTACTAATCTACACCTAGTAGACTTGATTGATTTTGTATTTTTGGTAGTTTTATATTTTTCCCCCAATGAACTAGGTAAAACTGTGTTTATGTAAGAGCATCGGTTAAGAGAGAGTAGTCAAATTGGCCAGGTTGAGTAAGAAAGATTGAAAGAATATGTCCCAGGCCTCTCAGGATGTGGTCTGAGTGATCAAGGGTTTCAAATACATCCCCACTCAGTGCATTTACATGCACGTGAAAAAACAAATTATTGCCTTAATCGGACTATACCAGGAGAACTTAATTGCATGTAAACACATTCTCATTATCCGATTGAGACACCCAGATAATGAGATTGGAATCGGAGTTTTCAATCGGATAATGTGTGTGTGCATGTTCCACAACTACTGCGCTGGCGTGTGACCCCGGGACAAAAACGTCCAAGAAAGCCGATCGCAGAAGAAGAAAAAGAAGAGAAACGGAGTTGCTAGAAGAACCGTCTGAGGGATAGCACAGATCTTACCTGCACCAGAAGTAGTTTTCTTGCGCTATATGTAAACTGGGACAAGGACTGTAGTGAGAAAGTCGAATTATGAGCATAGCTCGATTAAGCTCTGCATGTAAACACACTGAGTGTGTCTTAGGTGAGGTCAGATTAGTCAGGACCAATTTTAAAACTGGGGGTTTCTGTGGTAGCTATAAAATCAACACAAATATGCACTGATACTGTATATACAGTTGTGTGTGGTGCTTATTGTGGAGGCTAACTTATTCTGTCATTCCAGGGATTCATTCGAATGGACATGTCTGAGTTCCAGGAAAAACATGAGGTAAGCTCTTTCAAATACATTGGTGTGAATTCAGGAAAAGCTTGGTAATGTCTAATTCACACATATACTTACACGCTCTTCTGAAGTTCATTCATTTCATATGAGAGCAGTTAACAGTTGCATATTTCTGCTGCAGATGCATAGCAGTGACGCATTGCATTAATTCTGTTTCTGCACTCATAATGGATTCATAAAGCAAAATAAATGTTGTTTGTTGCCCGTTTTCTCCTTTTTGTGAAGCTTCAGTGATGAATACTTTTAATCAATGATTCTGAGTTGCATCATGTTTTAATGTTGAGTGCCATGTCCAATTATTTTACCTCAGAGTTCATGCATTTTCCACTTTTTATGGATTCCTCTTTACTTTCTAGCCCTAGAAAGCATTAGTATAGGTTAGTAGCATCTGTGTTCTAGCTCAAAAGGGTTTACATTTGTTCCATTGCATTGTATTGTATTATTGTGACTAGAGATCAACCCGTATGAATTTTTTAGGGCCGATACTGTTTTTCTTTTACATCAGCATTGGCAAATGGCTAGTACGTGCTGCTGATTTTACTGCTGAATTGTACGGTCAGAGCACAGGCCCCCCAGCAAAAAAAAAACAGGTTCAAATTGACAGCCTGCACTATTAGTTTCCAGAGAGAGAACAAAACTTCAGCTGGCACACTCCTACTTAACAACAACAGTAAAAGTTAGTGCTGTTGTAATGATAATAATGTGTTGGTGCTGAGTGATTAAGTAAATAGATGTTGGTTTGCTTGACACGTCTATGAGTACAAGCATTTTCCAGCTTCCAGATGCATGAACTCTGCTAGTGGGAGAGGGATGTGTGTATGTATCGGACAACGCACCCGTGTATCGGCTGATACCGATAACAGTAAAAAACGTAAATGTCGGCCAATATATCAGTCGATCACTAATTGTGACTGACTGAACATCTTCTCCCTCGTGTCTGTCAGGTGGCTAAGTTCATTGGCTCCCCACCAGGATACGTCGGACATGAGGAAGGTGGTCAGCTGACCAAGCTGCTGAGGGCGTGTCCCAACGCCGTTGTCCTCTTTGACGAAGTGGATAAGGCTCATCCAGATGTTCTCACCATTATGCTGCAGCTCTTTGATGAGGTGTTCACTCAAACCCTAGTCACACATTCACCCTCTGTGTCTTTCCGTGAATAACGGGTTTAAATGTGAAAACAATAAACCGACCTCTCTTTCATTCATGCCTTTCCTTTCTCAGGGTCGTCTTACAGATGGCAAAGGAAAGACCATTGAATGTAAAGATGCCATCTTCATCATGACTTCTAACGTTGCAAGTGATGAAATTGCCCAGCATGCATTGCAGCTCCGCCAGGAAGCTGAGGAGGTCAGCCGCAGAAAGCTAGCTGACAAACTTGGTGAGAGAAATTCACTAGTGTACAGAATATACGCAAACAAATACAACCTTATGTGTTCTGCTCTTCTGGCTGATTTTCAGACATATATTCATTTACATAGATGAGTGCTGTTGTAATAAATTAGACTTGACATAGGCTTATGACAGCATTTGCAAAATAAAAGAGGAGATCAACATTTTGCAGTAAAATCTGGCGCTGCACTGTTATACATTATTAAATTAAGAAGTGGAATTAATGTCAGTATCATGCTTTTCCTTCAGAGGATGTACAGAAAGGTGATGACATCAAAATCTCCCGACAGTTTAAAGAATCAGTGATTCGACCCATCCTGAAGGTAACACAAGTGCATGAACACACACAGCTAAAACGTGCTTTGGTGTACTTCCAGACATGGTTGACCTGATAAGCTGAGGTTGTCATTGTTCATTCCTTGATTCCTCTTCAGGCTCATTTCCGGAGGGACGAGTTTCTCGGTCGGATCAATGAAATTGTATACTTCCTGCCGTTCTGTCATTCAGAGCTGCTACAGCTGGTCAGCAAAGAGCTCAACTTCTGGGCCAAAAAGGTACAAACACTGTCTGCTCTACCTCTACCACAGTCTGCACGTTATATCATTTGTTTATTTGCAGTTCTGTAAAAAGAGAGAAATCTTGATGCAAGACCACATGGCTCACAAAATCCTGCCACCTTAATCATATATATTTTAGTATTACATAAACTCCTGACCCAGCTTTATGTACAGTTTTGCCAAAATACAGATCCAAATAGCAGCAGTCGTAGTAACACCATGGCAGGCTTATGTAAAGTACGTTTAAAGCTCTGACTGAATTAGCCTTCGGAGGTCTGTCTCCTCAGCACCCCACACTTAATAACAATATATATAACAATGGGTGTCCTCCACTGGAACTGGGAGGCATCGCCCACTTCATCCTACAGCCGCTGAGCTGTGCAGAAACCTACACAGATCAATATTATGTGCCACTGTTACTCACTATAATGTGATTACAGTGTTTAACATGTGGAGCCTTCATCAATATTTAATTATTAATATTACAGCTGGTGTCCTGACAGCCAACATGGGCCCTGCAGGCGACTGATAGGGACCTGACTCATGACTCATTTATTTATCTTTTTGCTGTGTGTGTTGTTGTGTGTCGAATTCTCAGCATTTCTGCCTTTAATTTCCTAAGTGTGTGTATCCGTGCGTGTGTGTATCTGGCAACAGCACTAACAGCAGAAATCTCATTATTACTGAATCCCCATAAGTCATTTGGTTGTCAATCATTTATATTAAAGGAATTAAATGTTTATCGCCATCATTACTGCCTTACCATATATCTGGAGTAAAACATGGCATCTTATTTATTGAATGAAGTGTTAACATCCGCAGCTAAATGAGCGTGTCTGATCACTACTATTGACTAGTGTTTGATTAAAGTGCATTAAGGGCCTGTTGATTAGCACTGGCAGACGTTCAGCATGACAGGTATCTTCTCTCTGCTGCTGCATTTGTCTTGCCGCTCATTTCTACATCCTGTCCTTCTTCCTATTTAACAGATTTGTGTGGGTTTTTTTACGCCCTCTTTTAAAATTACCTCATCTCTCTGTCTGTTATCAGGCCAAGCAGCGCCATGACATCACTCTGCAGTGGGACCGCCCGGTCCTGGACCTGTTGGCGGGCGGGTATAACATGCATTACGGAGCACGCTCCATCAAACATGAGGTATGCAGCAACACACAGACTGTCCCATCAGTTTGATTATTTGATTTGGCAACTGGCAAAACACCTCTGTAATAACCCCAACAACAACTAGGAGGTATTTCTGCTTGACATTTAAAGGCACATAGTTTTAAATGAATAAATTGATGTAATGATGGTTAGTGTTCGTATGTCAGTGGATGTCTGGGAATTAATATTACTACAGAAGAGCAAACAATAAAAATGTAAACTTTAAAAACCCAAATAAATAATCTGAGTCTATGGATCCAGTAACTTAAACATCACAGCTGGGAAACCTACTATGATCTCTGTATGACTGATCCCTCAGGTCGAGCGGCGGGTTGTCAACCAGTTGGCTGCAGCATACGAGCAGGAGCTGCTTCCTAAAGGCTGCACCCTGCGTCTGTCCGTCCAATCAGAGGACCAGGAGCAGCGCAGCACACCTAGCCTGCGCCTTGAGGTGGTAGGAGAGGACAGTTCATCGAGAACACTGGACATCCGTCCACCACTCAGCCCTGAACACTAACAGCAAACACAGAGTAAATATGCACAGAGGTACTCTTATCACACACCATATCACCATCATCATCATCCAGCGTTGAGAAGACGGAAGGTTCTCCATTGATGTTCCCAATAAAAGTACCTCTAATAACCACAACATCACTGCCTCTCTCATTCAGTACACACATGCAGTAACTACCATCAATATTTCCACAGTGTGCAGTCAATAAAATCAACCTCAATGTAGCAGTTTTGTGAACTACAATCTACACTGACATGTAGATTTGTGCTACAGTGACCATCATGACCATCAAGCATCTCATCATCAGTGGTATGAATCCACTGTATAAGCTTGCAAACAATGTGTTGCTGCATTGTGTTTGTTGCATATCAGTTACGATGTTGCGTAGAGATAACTTAATGTGCATCATCCTCATCAAGTAGAAAAAGCCAAAATATTTAATATTTATTGAAGGTATTGCATTCATGTTAACAGCCAAGAAAAGTGGTATTATTTATTAAGAGTTAACAGTAGGAAGAGTTGCCTTTTTGCATTGATTGGCAGAGGTGAGAAAAACAAATAAAGAAAAACTAAAGTGAGGATTTTAGTAAGTAGTCTAATAAGTTTTAAAAACTAGAAAGTGTCTTTATTTCTTACATCTTTAAATATATAGCTTAGCATTTGTCCTTTATGCTGTGAAGAAACCAGAAGTATTAATAGCCATACATTCAGGATAGATACTTACGTAGCCTTAATGATAGATACACTGATGAGCCACAGCATTAAAACCACTGACAGGAGAAGTAAGTAATATTGACTATCTTGTGACAATGTTCTGCTGGGAAACTTTTGGACTCACCTAGACCAGACCAGACACCCCCACCCCATAGCAATGACACTCCAGCAGCCTGACACAGACACACACACTTTAAGAACAACTCAAAAGACATGAAAAACAGCACAAGGTGTTGACCTGGCCTCCAAATTCACTAGATCCCAAACTGATCAAGTATGTTAATAAGATGAGGTCTCTGTCACGACGGTGTGCTGTACAGTGTCTGACATTACACAACAGAAAGAATGTTACATCATAAATGTTTTCACTGCATGTTGACAAGACACCAAATGTAATTGATCAACATTTCTCACTGTTGTATTCCAGCTTTGACTTGGTCAATAAAGTCATCACAACAAAAAAGGGAATTCCTCTGTTTTGTGTTTTGCTTGTGTTACACTGACACTGCTGATGGATGAATGGATGCATCAGTGCCTGGGTGGGAAATCTCCAACAATAACGCTTGTCTACGTCGTGAAACAACGCAACAGAAGAATTTCCTTGGAATTGTGCTCTGTGTTGGGGTGTGTGTAGGATGGTGAGAGGGAATGCAGCGTGGTAAATGCTGCAGAGAAGCTACACACACACATATCCTGCAGGAATGTCTTCTCTATAGGGAGGAATTAGCATGCATGGAAAAGACACATTCACTCACACCGTGCTCTGCCTGGATCCCTCCCTCCCCCAAACAACACAAACACTCCTCAGCTGTCAGTCACATCTACTCTGAGTCCCCGCTGTCTGGTGAGGAGGAACTAAATGATTAGTCCATGAACCGGTTTAAGTTCAGGGAGTAAAATATTTTGCGACTTCCCTGAAGTGAGGATTATCACAAATGTAACGTTTGTCTCTGTGTTGACATGACTGAAAACACCAATTTGGAGACGGATGTAAAGAAAATATTAGTCATCCACAGACTTGCAGATAGTATATAATATTAAAAAATGCCTCAAAGCTTTAAAATCCTTTAAAATCGTACCATATTAATTGTCTTTCTCCTTCATGGTTTTTATGGTTTTAATAAAAGGGATCAATAAGAGATGGTGGATTCATCTTATGAGCGATTCTCAGCAGAATATTACAGAATATTTTGTGCATTCATAACAGCCCCAATTTGTTTTATTTGATATGGAGCATGGTTGCTGTGCTTCCTGCTGAAAATAGATTTTCCGCAACTCTTCCTCTCTATTCTGCCCTCTTTTCAGCACTTTGTCAGATATGAACGTACACAAACTGCACACTATGTTTAAACTGAACTGATAAATACCTGACATGCCATCTGCATAAAGCTATGTAAACTGAGAAAAGGAGCAACTGATCAGCAGATTTAAAAAAAAAAAAAAAAAGACTGGAAGATACCACATCTGGACGGTAGATCAGGTTCTGCTGTTATACCTCGAGGCTTTTCTCATCTCTTATAACCCTCAAACACATCTACACTTTATGGTTTTAGGAAGTCAAAATGGTTTGTGCACGTGTGTGGATCCATTTACCCTCCCTGAGGAGGAAGACAAGAATAAGAAGAGGAGGAGGAAGAGAAGAGGCTCTTAGTCTGTCCGTCAGGCTATTTCTGACTGCTGCCATTTCTCTGATTAGATTATGGAGAAACAGAAACCTGGCCCTCCATCGTCCTAACCTCCCTCTCTCTCCATCCCTCTACACTTTACTCACTCACTCACTCGCTCACTCTTGCCTTCTGCTTGCTTCCTCTCTCACTGTCTCTCCTCCACCTTTTCCTCTCAGCCCTTCCCTCTTCCTCTGCCGTCTGTCTCCCTCCTCCTCCTCCTCCTCCTGCGGCTGATACAAATGATGAAGTGTTCAAGGTGCAGGAGAGAAGAGGGTAAAAGGTCAAACATGGGAGGAAGCAGCGCGTGGGGGGCCAGAGGAATCATGTACGATTAAATAGATGCTCCAGTGGCCGTATACTCCGAATTTGCTGTGAGATTTCTCAAAGCCAAGAGGAGTTTAACTGTGGGCCTAGACCTAAACCGAGCTGAATGTGGATCAGCTTGAAAGAAAGCTTGTCATTCTAGTTTAAATCAAAGTGAACATGCCTGATCCCAGTGGTGATCCTTGGTTTTGAGGGCCCCTCTAGGCAAAGACAACCTGTACATGTACCTTCCAAACTAACAAAATCTGTCATGTGATAGGCAGAACAAGGACGTAGGAGGGCTGTGGAATACTGTTGATGTACTGTAGGGACATCATAGATGTACGGATTTGTGGCTGTCATGGCAAAATCTGAAATCTGTGGCCTTTCTGTTCGATTGTTTCTGTTTTCCATGGGATTTTCCTGTCCTGACATGACGTGATGAAGCTCATGTTTAACAAAGGAAGGTTAAGACCTGGGCATGAACTGCTATGTCCCCATTTTGTGTTCACTCTGGGGACATATTGTGGCATGTTCGGCTCTGTGTGATTCTTTAGTGAGGCGTGTTAAAGTTGACTGCAGTCTGAACGCAGCCCGGCCAGTAGCAGCAGCACCAGCAGGAGCTCAAAGAGGTGCAGCAGCCAGGTGGAGGTGGTGAATGATGAACGACTACTAGCGGCTTTCCCATTATCATATCTGTCCCTGCTCTTAACGGGGGATTTTCATCCGTGTCCCTCTGCACTCCTCTCATCTCTCCCTCCCCTCGCCTCTCTCATTGTGCTCCCCTAGGAAGGCGATCGATTTCACCTCCATTACCTCGGCCCGCTCAGCTCTTAGTCTGAAGATGCTCCTCATTCGTGCGCCTCTTATCGCTAACTATTCACTCCAGGCTCAGATGTTAGTTAAAAATGGCCCCTTCGTGTTAACGCCTGGAGCCGCGGCGGCTACTTTTGGTACGAGCCGGCGGAGGGGGCGCACTCACCGGATGCCACCACCAGGTTTACCGCAAAGACAGTCCCTGGGGAGAATTAGCATAAAAGACAAATAAAAGAGCCCGGCGAAAGAGCGCACCAGTCTGTCCTCCTTTCTTTTAAAGAAAAGGAACAAATCCATTCCGCCTAATTCGAACCTTGCTCAGGGACAGCTCGCGTGGCAGATTGCAGCCTAATTAGTTTAGAAGGAATTTAATTCAATTAACTTTCCACAGCTCCGCGCGCCCCGCCGCTGGGCTGCTTTCAGAGCGCGGGGCCAGAGCTCGAGATCTAATTAGCGTGTTTGGAGAAGCTCTCCTGCGCGCGGCCATCCCTCGCCGCTCCAGCTGTGGCGTGCTGTGTGTGTGTGTGTGTGTGTGTGTGTGTGTGTACCGTGGTCTCTCGGGAGCCGGTTTTTATCCTAAAAAGCTTCTTTTTTAAGTAACATGCCGTTATCCATTAGGATAATCCAGGTCTGGAGCCGCAGGAGAGATGTACGCAGCATGTGAATAACCGCAGTCGCTCTGCGTCACTTTCTGGTGAATGCGTGTTGGGTTCACATCAGAGTAGACTTAAACAAAGATGAGTGTCATTTGATGGGTTAAAACTCGTGCACACATTTCGAGGCAGTGTTGGCAACCTGATCCTTATGAGTCGCTATGCTATGCTGGACAATGATTGCTGGCTTTGATTTCGACACAATTTTGCCCCAATCTGACTAAAATGTGCGAGTTTCTAATTGTATTAGAGTAAATAAGGTGCGTCCACCGTTAGAAATACAGAGTTGTTTCTCTCTGTTTGTCCTTTATGATCCTGATGACATTTTCCACTCGCGCGCAAATTTGTGTACGACTTGTAAACACACTCGGTTTCCAGTTCATAAAGTACACAAGTGAAATTAATGCTTTCTAATATAACAGTACTGCACTAAATCGACCTTCATGACTGTTAGAATATTCAGTTTGTTGAAACATTCAAAGGTGGTAATTTGACTGTTTAATTTGACTGTTTGATTATTTTAGATGATGTAGTTTGTGGTGCTGTTAAATCAAATTGAATTAAATACTAAAGTGTTTCTGTTATTTAGCCTTACCTACTGACTACAATGGGCTTAACAAAATAGACACGTGTCGCTACAACGTAATACAATTCAATAATTCTACAAACCACGGCCTCCTCAATGACAACACAAATGAATCAGCAACTCTTTCTGTTATTAAAACTAAAGCTGAATAGAATACCTTTCATAAAGCTAAGATTTAGTGCAATAGTGTCGTGGAATGCATTCGTTTTTACTGGTGTTCTTAATGAACTGGCAAGTGAGTGCATATGAACTATTTGTTTTATGTCTTGTAAAGCAAAATTTATGCTGCTTTTATGCCGCATAGGGTTGTGATTATAAGGGATGTTTGCATTACAACACATGTTTTGTGATCCAGGTAAATCATTTGTCTATATCGCCTATTAGCCTATATCCCACGCAGTAGATTGTTTATTACTCAAGTTGAGCTTAATCAATACTTGAGTGAGGAGTTGAATGCAACTTCTGCACTCCGCGGTGCTGTTGCTCACGTCTCTAACCGGGTTAGATGTGCGCCGTCCTCTCCAGTCGGAGCGTCACGGCACATTCCGGTAATTGGGGACTGATATGCGGGGAAGGGCGCACCGACAGGACCCCCGGGCCCGTCACACCCGCCCCTCTCGTCTTCCATCCATCACCCAGCAAATCAAATGCACACCGCCAGCCTCTGCTGCTGTAAAGACGCGGCCCGATGTTAACGGCAGGATCCGCGAGTTGGGATTTTATTTTATGCGCAATCAAATCGACCTCCGAGGGAAGAGGATCTTAAGAGGGGCGATGACACAACACATTTTAGTGACTCTTCGGGTACAGAGCGAGAGCTGTGTGAGATGCACAAACACACACCGGCATGAGGGGCGTGAACCCGGTCAGAGCACGTTAGCAAACACAAAAGAAGCATGGATCCTAATAACCCTATAAAATTATAAAGACACTTTCCAGATCGCAAAATTATGGACTGGTTGTCAATAATGTAAAATGTTTTGCGCGGAATACCTGAAAAACAAAAAGACACTTATTTGACGCACAAGAAAAATAAAATAAACCTAAACGAAATAAAGCACAGAGATGCCTTTTTTTTTAATTCTCTCAATATCCTATTTTCGTGCATATGATCACTGTATAGATTTAAGCAAAATTAAAAAGAAGAAAATAAAAAACTGGCCTTCATTTATAATAATTAGAACATAAAGGCCAAAATAACTAACATAATACATTATGTTTCAATATTTCAATACGTTCATTTTAATTATCACAGACAATGGCATTTAAAAACCAGCTTAGTTGTTTTTTGTTGAAATGATGGTAGCCTATTTGTTGTAATTTCACATGAGTCTAGTCAATATTTGAGAACTTTTAGTTGGACAGGAGACTACAGACTACACAGCAGCCTAGCCAGATACAGCATTAAAGGCCCGTGTCTGGTGTATTTGGGTTTTTCTTAGTATTTTATGCAGATTCACAGAAGCCACCAGCTGTATTGCTCACAGAGTAAAATTCTTCTGACTTGACGTATTCTTCGGATCTGGGCCCTGACTCCAGTTAACTCTGGCGTAATCTCCGCTTTTAATTGTGCATTTATCCGTGTTACAAAGCTCGACAAAGAGGAGGTTAATATCCAGACCAGAGGATCAGCGGCAGCCTGAGTCTACAGCAAGAAAGCCGCTTTTCGTACGGGACGTGTTCTTCTTTGAGCTTTGGTTGATGGATGGAGCTGGCAGCCTCCCTCCCTGACTGACAGCCTCACTCTGATAGCAGACTACCACCGCCTGTCCCGGCACAGAACCGGCCTGGGCCTCCCGCGTGGCTTTTCATCAAACCAATGTCGCCGCTGTCTTATCCTTCCCTCATCCCTTATCCGCTGTCTCTATCCATACACCTCACCGTCTCTCCGTCAAAACCATCCATTATATCCCTCCAAGACTCCGCACCACTCTTCCCGCTGGTTTCTGCATGGAGCCCTGCAGATCTGTAGCCGGACTTTTATTACAAACAATTACAGTAGCATGAAAGATGACAATTTAATTTATCTAAAGATCGTGGCCCCGTTTGGAGTAGGGCAGGACAGAGAGGACAACTAATTAATAATGAAACGTGAATTAAATCATCAGCTCAATTTGATGCACACTGGAATAAAAAAGAAAGGGAAAAAACAATCACCATCAGAGATGTTTTACATAAGCTACTCACGAAAGCCGACATCAGATCGTTATTGGTAAACATGGTTTAATTGGTATATTCGTTCATTAAGGGAAATATAACCACAGAACATTTTTATTCTAATATGTATTTCACAATCTCCAACAGCTGTTGTAGGCTTGTGCATGCTCTCCGTCATTGTTCCCATTATAGCTAATAGTTTAATGGTCTTAATCGCTCACTTAACTGCATTTACAATTTTTTGTCTCCTGCCATTATATCCTAATGTTTTAATGGAGTGTAATGCTGCTATGGCTTTAAATCAAGGACACAAAGCTATCAGTGAAAAGATGAATTGATCCTTTACTATTAACTCAATCAAATCTCTGATTAGAACCGGGTACCACGTTAAGTGCGTTCATAAGGTTTTTTCCCCCTAATAAACTATGGGCCTATAATCCCTATAGTCGGGGTTTCTCTCTCAGGGGCCCTCAGGAGCCTCTAAGGGACTATTGTGTCCCCTCTGTTGACTCAGACGCTATGAATGCCAAAGCTCCCCGTTACTGTTTCCGTCAAATCGCTCCATGAATGTAAAAGTCCAAAGTTAAAGCCTGCTCAGAGGAGAAGTCTCCCCCTGCGCTGGAGCACTATAGGGCGGATTAGTGGCCTGGAAGAGACCGGTCTCCTCTTTGAAAGGATTAAAGTTGAAATGCCTGAAAGCGGGAGAGCTAGGGTCGCTCCTGGCTGCTCTTTTTCTCTGAGGCAGAAACAGCCCGTAGAGTTTAACTTTGAAACTGTTTAGGTTTCTCTGTAAACTCACCTCTGAACCCAGTGGACACAACAGACGGGACAGCCTGGAAAATGACTGGTTAACACGGAGTTAAAAAAATAACATAAAATAAAATAAAATAAAATAAAAATGTCAGTAGGCTTTTAAAATGTATAGCAAATGTATTCTTAAATGTGTAATTAAATCAACTACATGACATGAGGATTTATTTATTTATTTATTTATTTATTTATTTATTTATTTCATTTATCCATGTTGGTAAAACCTGTTACACCTTGCCAAAATATTACTGAACTGACCTGAGTTAAATCTTAGCTTCATGGCTGTTCTAATGTTCAGATTGGGTTGAAACATCATGAGAAATATGGTAATTCAACTGGATGATCATTTTGGGGGATGTAATCATCGATGCTCACACTGGATTGAATTAAACGCTAGCGTTTCTGTTTTTAATCCTAGCCCACAGACTAAAATTAAGTGGTCAAAATAATAGAAACGTGTCAGTACAACTCAATATAATTCAATAGTACTACAAACCACAACATCTACAAGACGAATCAACAGCTTTCTCAGTTATTTGAAATAAATGCTGAGATTTAGTGCAGAACTTTTATGTGTTTTCTCTAGTGTGCCTCGTGATCTGGCAAAATAACGTACGTTTTAGATTTTATTTGGATGGAGTACTCTGGTGTCTAAATACAGATCTGGGTCCACAAACAATAGTGATTTAACCTATAACCTAGCATCATTTCTGCCACGTTACTGGGCTTAAGCCACTTGACTGCCTTCACCAAATACAGGTGACATGATGGAAGCGTGAACTGATATTTGCCTCCACTACACTGTACACGAACTGCACAGTTGGAACTAAATGAAAAAGACAGTGTGCAGCGTTAAAGTTAATTCAGACCTCCTGAGCCTTGCTGAGCCTCGAACTCGTCGGACTGAAGTGACCGATGTTCAACCACAGCTTCAGGCCAGCATCAGCAGAAGATAAGCAGCAGGAGCACCTCGTGCCACCACCCGCCCCAAACATCCACAATGAGCAAATCTTATTATTCATTTGTACTTTAAGCGAGCGCAGAGTAGAAAATGCACGCATGCGCACGTGTGTAGCCAGTTAACGTCATTAAGGAACATCACTACACAGCCTCTGGCCAGGAAGAGATAAGAGCGCGCGAGCCCTTTGAGCCCCATTACGCACTTTAAGCGCAAGAAGACGGGCCAAACTTAATCAGTTTCTGACGACGTAATTTTGGTTTGTGTATGATACTATTTGGTGAAATTTATCCACTAATAAAAAGCTTGTTAATTTAACATAAACAGAGTCAGAAAAGCAGAGAGCAATGTATTGTTTTAATAGCACCAGATTTGGAAAGCGCACGGAGCACGCGCCTGACTCAGAAACAGGGAGAGGGAGAGAGAGAGCGTGAGTGTGTGTGTGTGTGTGTGTGTGTGTGTGTGAGAGAGAGAGAGAGAGAGAGAGAGAGAGAGTGTGCGCGCGCGATGGAGGCCGAGTGGGATATGACTTATCACATTGTATGACACCGAACAATAAACTTAAACCAATTTCTGGAGCGTCAATGCGTTTATGGTTAGCCTGTCGCGGTTGCCTCGCTTGTCTCCGCAGCCAACTCCCTCGTAGTCCTATACATCAAAGTGACGCTCACTCTGGTGACATCTCCGTAAAAGTGATCGGAATCAAATCAAAGCTTTTAATCTTGCCAATCACCGTCACATCTGGACGGGTTCCCTCACATAAAGACTTCTGCGGCTGAGCTACGGTTGGCTCCACGGGTAGTCCAAAAGTATCAAGCGGTCACGGGGCATTATTTGGAGTTGAATCTAAATCTACTAGATTAAACAGACTATTTTGCGTAAATTACTCTAAGAACCGTCACCAGATTCTGCCAGAACCGCAAAATTATATTTATCCTGTAATGTTGGGCAGTTTTAAATCTTTTATGGACATTTCTCGTTTGTATTACAATTAAAAAAAAAAAAAAAAAAAAAAAAACTCTGGCTTCTGATATATTTTACTTAAAGCTACTTATTCTAGTTCAAACTCTAAGTATGGCATTTTTATACACTGTGAAGGACGGTTAGGGTGGACACAATGTAGACTCGTTTTTTCTTTTTCTTTTTTATCTAATCTCAATATACGTAAGTAAATAGTTTTCGTTAAAAAATGACCTTAAATTTCTACCCGGGCCCTTTATGAGCTGATTAAACGCATAATAAATGTATATTTAAATTATATGCAAATGAGTATAGTTGTCGCTTAAACGCAGATGTTTGATTTTGGTCACATTTCTGGTGGGGAGAGAGTAAGCTCACCACAATTAGACGCGTCCGATATAGGATGCAGGCTGATCCTAAGTGATTTGAATGGAAAGGCCGCTGGTTTGTGATTGAACTCTGCTGACACCTGCGAACTCGAGATGCTGTGTGGACCGCGTGGGCGGTGCAGCGCGCGGTGGGAGGAGAGGGTGCGGGGGGTGGGGGGTGGCCCACGCTCACTCACTGCTGCCATTGTCATGGAAACTAGACCACCGCCTCGCTATTGTCTCGCGCCCTGCCAAGTTTATTATAAACACCGCGCGAGCCGCAGCGCGCTGTCAAACGGAGCGCGAGCGCAGAGCGAACTGCAGTCCAGTCCAGAGAGGGACAGTGGAGAGACCCAGAGACAGAGAACCAGAAGGGACAGGGACACAGCTGGATTATTACCAAGAAAAACAACAGCCGAGCGACTGTGAGATATAAACCACAACAGCTGAAGAGAAAGTTGGAGAAGCTGTTTTTGGAGATTCAGGAGAGAGAGAACCACCGTGACTGGTGCAGACACACCTGAAGCCTCTCTGAGAGTTCGCCTCGCCGGTTATTTTTTGCAGACCGGTGTCCGCATCGGCTGACCTCCATGTATAAGATGGATTACTCCTACCTGAACTCCTATGACTCCTGCATGGCGGCCATGGAAGCGTCGGCCTACGCGGACTTCAGCTCCTGCAGCCAGGCCAGCTCCTTCCAGTACAACCCGATCCGGAGCGGACCGTTCTCCAACCCGGGCTGCACTCCGCTCAGCACGGCCAGCTGCACCCTGGGGGCCCTGAGAGAGCACCAGCCCACACCCTATTCCTCAGGTACGGAACATCTGCTTTAACCTCCACTGAAGGCTGCACGTTTCTGAGCAGATGAATTCACGTTCGTTAGGATCATTGTGTTAAAGCGAGGAAAGCAACATATTCTGTCTATAGGCCTACATCTTGTTACAATTAATACTTCATTTCATTTCTAAATATAAAAAAGAAAATGTTCAACGTTCAAAATATCTAATATATTGTTTATATTCGTGGACTTAATTCTGTTTCGGATAAAATAGCCTCAACAAATAACTATATACATACATATTTATATACATATTCATGCCAAAAACAGTGGATTCATTTACATTTTGATGTCATTATACTGACATTTGGTCACGTTTTGTAATAATAATATCGTCAATTATATTAATCCATCCTAAACTAATTATTTTTTTGCAAGTATAATTGAATATATTATATGCAAATATTTTATATATTTCTTATTATTCAATTTAATAAATCAAATTGGAAACATAATATTCTGTTAGTGCAATTTATTTATTTACTGGCAAAATGTATGCGGATTTTGACAGACTTTTATCGTTTTATCGTAGATTTCTGTTTATCGCAAATCAAAACAATGTACACAACAATGAGGGTGCGCCCTTATTTTAAAGCGCCTTGTACATACTAATGTATACATTCGTTTTTGATCCAGTAATGTTTTGTAGTTTTTAATTTATCACAGTGGCCTGTTGTCTGCGAAAATATGTAGACAAATAACATAGAAATTATAATTCGTGAATTCGTTTCTTCTCGTGACATTCTGTTCTGTAAATAACTAGAAAATTCCAACATTTTAATCTAAACTATTTCCGTTTTGCTTTGATTAATTTTCGTTTGGGACTATTATTATTTGTATAATGTCATTTTAAAAATGTTGATCCAAAATATAACGCGTTCTGCTTCATTAACCCATGAGCTCTCCGCATTTTTTTATTTTTTTATTTATTGCACTCCATGGCCTCTGAATGAATAAGACTTTAAACGGATGTATTTAATATTGACTTTCAGTACCTTACAAGTTCTTCTCGGACCCCTCTGGGCTGAACGAGAAGAGGAAGCAGCGGCGCATCCGGACCACTTTCACCAGCTCCCAGCTGAAGGAACTGGAGCGGGTTTTTGCAGAGACACATTATCCCGATATCTACACTAGAGAGGAGCTGGCCCTGAAGATAGACCTGACCGAGGCCAGGGTACAGGTGAGAGAAATAAATTCTATCTATCTATCTATCTATCTATCTATCTATCTATCTATCTATCTATCTATCTATCTATCTATCTATCTATCTATCTATCTATCTATCTATCTATCTATCTCACCTCTGTCTTTGTTTCAGGTGTGGTTTCAGAACAGACGTGCCAAATTCCGTAAGCAGGAGCGTGCAGCCAACGCCAAAGCCAACAACTCTGGAGGTAACACAGGCAGCAGCAGCAGCAGCTCTGGAGGAAAGAAGGGCGGAGAGCCAAGATCTTCATCGGATGATGATGAGTCCAAAGAGTCCACCTGTAGCCCCACACCTGACAGCACGGCCTCACTGCCGGGCTCAGCCAACGGGAACTTGGGCAGCCCGGCCAGTCTGAGCCCCAGCCCGGCTCCTCCTAACAGCGGCTATGCCAACGCCTCCAGCTCTCCGGTCCTCCAGGGGCTCAAACCTCCAAGCTGGTCCAGTCTGGGACCGTCCAACCCGGCCGTGGCCCAGCCCGCTGCCCAGACTCAGGAGATTCTGAAGGCCTGGCAGCCGGCGGACAGTATGACCGGGCCCTTTGCCGGAGTCCTGTCCTCCTTCCACAGAAAACCCAATCCCACCATCAAGACGAATCTGTTCTGAAGCACAGAGGGTGAGGAATGAGAACTGGAACAGAGAGGAGTTTCTAACTTTTGCAGAGAGAGTCGAGGTTATAGAGCTGAATTCACTGGTGTAGTCTGCTGTAGTTCAGTGAGGCCCTCGGTTCTTCTCTGAAAAACTGTCACACTGATTCAAAGCTCAGACGTTAAAACCACACGTCTGATCACCGTCTGTTCCCCCAAAATATTATGCAACTCTGCACATTTTACCTGAAAACCCCACATGGACATGACAGACTGTCCTGTGATGACTCTCATACTCTAAGCGAGCTGAAGAGAAAATCTATTTAATAAACTATACAAGTTAAATGGACTCTTAACACATCAGATATTCCTACACAGTCTCAGTTTCTTTGTCTCCTCTGTCTTTCTTCCGCATTCCCACACTCACAGCACTGAAACAAAACCTGTTGTGCATGGCAGCGGCTCTGGTCAGCATGTCGGTCAGGTATGAGTTTAAAGCAGAAATCTAAACAGTCTCTGCCGGGGAAACAAACAAACTTTTACCCTCGAGCACAACTTACTTTGAGCCCCTTGACACACAGACTTCCACCACAAGGAACAGGGTCCCCCTAAATCTCCTGGCCGGGCAGAGCGGGGCCAACTTGAAATCCAATTAGAGCAGCCGGGTCCAGACTAGACACATCCCACGTTCAGCTCATCCCCTCCTCTTTCTTTACTGTATCAAGTCCTGACTCCCACACTCCTCCTCCTCACGTCCCATCATGCTTTTCCCCATCAAACACATTTGAAATTCTGAAAGGACAAGAGACAGAGAACTTGAGGCATTTCCTTTACAGGTGGAGAATCATCAAGCATTGATCCTATATGATTAGAACTGGCTTATGCTGCTGCTGTCATGGCACTGATTCTCTGATTCTCCGTTGAGATGGATGGAAACAAAAGTGTACTCAGCAGGCAGTGTGTGGTACGATTTCCAAAAGGATGAGTGGCTCATCATCCGCTCTGACTCTCAAAGCCCACACAAATGGGATCGTGTTTCTCAGAAACTGCCAGTATACCAAGAGATGGGAGGTTTTTACTGTATGCTCATTAATGTCTTGATTTTCTTAATTTTATTTGACAAAAAAAATAGCTCTTTGTACACTTTCATCTTTCACGTTGCTCCTAAACGATCTGTTCTAGTTTGCTGAAAATCACTAGAGGATCTTCTCTAGAAATTTTACTCAGAAGAAGGAAAAAAAAATACATGTATTTATTAATATTTTTTATTATGTCCGTGAGAAACACACATTTCTTTTGAACTGCTCCATAAAAGTTTGTGACTGTAAATTCTGTAATTAGTAATATAAATATTAGGTAGCTTTTTGTTTTTCCTTGCCTTGATTTACAGATCTATTTCATTGCAGAGTGTCTGTCTGAACGCAAAAACTATGAATCGACAGAAAGCTCTAGCGAATACGAAGTTATAGCACTACTCTGAATATTCTAATAAATCTACATTATGGAGGCACTACCTGACGCGTTTAATGAGCTGGTTTCTTCTCGTCTGTGACAAAGTGAGTATGTTATGTGAAGACCTCGGAGACTCGCAAAACTGTTTGCATGAATTCTGAAGTATGAGCTCCTGAAATGAATTAAAAATGATTGTTTGGATTTTACCGTATAATCTGTCCATTTCTGAGGCGGGTTTATGGCAATAACTGTTCCCTGCCTTTAGCTTTCTTCTTTAGACAACAAAATAACAGTGAGTGATTCTACAAAATAAGGAAAGATATTAGCATTTAATTAAAAAAGAAAATACATGGGGGAACAAGATATTAACTTAACACAACCAAAGACTACATGGAGGAGCAAGACAAGTGTCACAATGTCTTTTTCACACATACACACACTCACACATCACTGAGAACACTGAACGGCCTCAAAGGCTTAAAAAGACATGTGATTTAACTCAAAGACAAATCCACATTCTCTGCATTGTGGCTATTTTGGCTGTTAAAGGTTTAGACACATTTTAAACACAACATAAAAACAGCTAAATAACTAAATAATACAAGCGTCACAAAGAAAATGAATATTTATCAGACATTTATACATTCACACATATATTTAGAGTTGAATGTTTGACTTTTTTCAGGACTCCTCATAGTGAGATGTAAAAAAAAAATATTTTAGT
Organism: Mugil cephalus; assembly: GCF_022458985.1. Taxonomy (NCBI): domain Eukaryota; kingdom Metazoa; phylum Chordata; class Actinopteri; order Mugiliformes; family Mugilidae; genus Mugil; species Mugil cephalus. The sequence continues at coordinate 26,640,823 of NC_061778.1, forward strand.
AGCAAAGGCAAGTTGAACAGAATAATCTTAGTGTGTTCTACCTTAATGAAACAAAGGTTTCTTGAACAGAACTAAAATTTGAAGGTTTTAGGTTTGGCTTCTAATTTTTTGGGCAGGATCTAAAATATCGACAAATAAAATCAGTCTGAACAGCTTTTAACTGCTTAAAAACTAGACATAAACAATCAAGAAGTTTCCACAGTCAGTGGCTACTGATGAGGTTTGTGGAGCAGCACTGCCTCCTGCTGGTTACATCAGGGAACACCCGTCCTCGTCAGTAGGTGCTCTACACAAACGTGGCCTTTGCTTTTTTGTGTTACCAGAGGTCACATATTCCTCAACACATGTCACAATCCAGAAACTAGACGGTGTTTCTAGTAATGTAACAATACAACTAAACATTACACGACTAACATTTTGGTGACACACAATGTGATGTGATGACTTATTAAATCTTCAGCACACTAACCATTAGTGAACCTATTTATGAACTAATTCCCTGAACACTTGAGACGATTTGAAAATAAATTAGTAAATCATAAAGCCCATTAAACCTGGGTCATGTGACGTTGAAATAAGGTGTCTTGTGTGAACTGTAATTTACGTAGCGTCCTAGTAAAAGTCACACACCAGGCAGAAGGCGGCAAAAGCTGATGGCTTGAAAGTTTTAACCAAGGGGAAAAAAACATTTAACTCTCAAAGGACAGGTTTGGTTGGTTTGCTCAATATTCCCTTTATCGCTTAAAAAGAAACTATAAATACATGCAGGCCATTGTTTAAATAACAGTGGCCTAGACATTACCCCAAAAGAACATTTGAAACTCTTGTTAGCCTGGCTTGTTGGTTTCTTTCCTGACATCACATCCTGTTCACCTCGATCACAGAGGGAGAGCTGTGTGCCGACGTTCCTCTGAAGTACTCTCTAATAATCTCCTTAGTTTACCAAAATGTGACCACGAGTGGGAAAAGGCTCTTATTTCCTAAAACAGCTCTGTTCTCGTTTTGCTATAAATCTGAAAAATACATTTCCCACTTGTGAAATGTCTTAAGCTATAGTTCAGCTTTATCTTGACAAAGAAAGGAAAACAAGCCAACGTGAAGCTGAAGGTCAGATCTAACGGTATGACACACATGACGCAGCATCGACACATCATTGCATCTCTATTTCTGTCTTGCCAGAAAAACAGATTTAAAGCCAGGGGTTATGTAGTGATGCTTGGAGGGTTGAAATAATTATCATTAAATAAGGCCACAGCTATGACGATGACAACAGTACAGTACATGTGAAAAAAGGACGTTGGTTCGACAAGTGTTTTTAAAAAGTACAAATGGAGTGCAATTTCTCTCAGAAGGCACAGTGTGGCATGGATCAGCACGTTTCAGCTCAGCTCAGCTCAGCTCAGCTCGGTTCAGTTCAGTTCAGTTCAGTTCAGTTCAGTTCAGTTCAGTTCAGTTCAGTCCGGTTCAGTTCAGTTCAGTTCAGTTCAGCTGAGATATGGCCTGTTGGGGACCAGATGTGGTACCAGGCCATTTTGGACCAGTCACAGTTTGCTACAGTTTATTTCTGCTGCTGCTGTTGCTGCTGCCTGAGGCTCTCCAGAAGGATCCGCTTGTGGGAGGGGTCAAGCACTCCCGCCTCCTCCAGGTCCTCTTCGGTGATGTCACTGAAACAAATGATGATAAATGTCTAAACGGAGCTGATGAGGCTGATTGAACACAAGACAAATAGCATTTGGTCATTAGTAAAGACATTCACAGTATACTGTGAGGCACAGCAGCAGTAATCAGTTATTTGAAAGATGTACGTAAGCTAAAAAGACTTGCAGTAACTCAAATTGATTCTCTTAAAAGTTGGAGGTTTTGAATTGTTGTAAAAATGAAACCGCCTGAAAGTAAGTTTTGAAAGCACGTATCATTTTTTGAAAGTCTGAATTGGAGTTTTGTTCTGAAACATAAAAATTCTTTTGAAATCATTTACACTTGTACTGTTCTTTCAGACCACACCACACCCAATTTTACATTTCTGACCACACAGTTAGAAGCCTTTCAGTGACATGACCCTCACTCTTGCTGGAGCCCAAGCTAATCAGGTCATAGTCATCAAAACAGGAAGGACTGACAGACTGCTCCACCAGCTACTAACACACAACAGATCTGCAATCAGGACATGTTAATAATCCCATCATATTAATCTTAACTCTCTTCAGTCAATATAATATCTGCACCACTGTTTTACCCATCATAACACTTCTTCTATTTCAGTCTACCACTGCATTGTCCACTGTCTACATATGAGTGTGTGACTCTGTCTACCTGAGGAACTCTAGGTCGTCCCAGCCGTTGTGTAGAAGACCCTGCTCATACCGCTCCAGTCCCAGTCTCTGTAGCCACTCCCCCACTGAAGACTCTCCCACAGACAGAGACGAGCTACTGCTGCCCCAAAGTGCCTGTACAGGAGAAGTGCAATGCAGGATCAACGAAAGATCTCAGGATAGGATTTACTACTAATTTAAGAGCTAAAGATTGTGTGGTTGTATCTTGGATAGGTGCATGAATATTATAGCATACAGCGAGTAAAATAAGTATTGAACACACCACAATTTTTCATAGTAACTAGTGTTGGTAACAACCCAAGTAATCCATACATAGAAAGAAACCAACACAAATGAATTCAGAAATTAAGTTATGTGTAATAATGTAAAATAGCAGAGGGAAAAAGTATTGAAGACACGCAGAAAGGTAGGTGGAAAAAGGCATGGAAAGCCAAGACACCAGCTGAAATCAGTGATCAGAAAGCCATCCTGCCCCTTTTCATTGCAAATGAACATCAGCTGGTTCAGTCCAAACGGATGGTCTATAAAACGGTGTGTCATCACCAATGTGTCACACAAGGAACATGTCATGATGCGTAAAAGCAAAGAACTCTCTCAAGACCTTCACAACCTTATTGTTGCAAATCATTCCGATGGCATTGGTTACAGAAGGATTTCTAAACTTCTCAATGTTCCAGTGAGCACTGTTGGAGCCATAATCCAGAAGTGGAAAGAACATCATTCAAACATAAACTGGCCATGACCAGGTGCTCCTCACAAGATTTCTGACAGAGGAGTGAAAAGAATTGTCAGAAGAGTTCAGAAAGACCTGGAATTAGCAGGTACAATTGTTTGAAAGAAAACAATAAGCAATGCACTCAACGGCCATGGCCTGTATGCACGCTCACCATGCAAGACTCCATTTCTGAAGGAAAAGCATGTTGAAGCTTGTTTAAAGTTTGCTGCACAACATTTGGATAAGCCTGTAAAATACTGGGAACATAGTCTTGTCAGATGAGAGCAAAACTGAACTCTTTGGATGCCATAACAGGAATACCAGGACTTACTGCACATCACCCCACATGGTACTGGCAAACCTCATATAATTGAAGGGAGGATGAATGGAAAAATGTACCGAGACATTCTTGAGAAAAATCTGCTGCCAGCCACTTACTAGAATGATGAAGATGAAATGAGAGTGGACATTTCAGAAAGACAATGATCCCAAACACAGAGTCAAGGAAACTCTCAACTGGCTTCAGAGAAAGAAAATAAAGCTGCTAGAATGGCCCAGACAATCAGCTCACTGGAATCCAACTGAAAATCTATGGAAAGAACTAAAAATCAGAGTTCATAGAAGAGGCCCACAGAACCTTCAAGATTTAAAGACTGTTTGTGTGGAAGAATGGGCCAAAATCACTCCTGAGCAATGCATGCGACTAGTTTCTCCAAACAGGAGGCGTCTTGAAGCTTCATTACCAACACAGGCTTTTGTACCAACTATTAAATATCAATGTGTTCAATACTTTTTCCCTCTGTTATTTTACATTATTACACATAACTTACATACATACATACACATAACTTTCTGAATTTTTGAACTTATTTGTTTTGGTTTCTTTCTATGTATGGATTACTTGGGTTGTTACCAACACCTGGTGAAAATTTCATGTCAATAGCACCTTGACAAATAAGTTTACTATGAAATATCGTGATGAGTTCAATACTTATTTTACCTGCTGTATTTAGTAACTAGCCTGAAGGAAACAACTTCACATCTGGATTATATTTCAGTTTAGCCACAGAGATGAAGGTAATCAAATGAACTGCTCACTTCCTCAGGCATATCCTCTGCGATACTCTCTGGGATGGGATTTCTGGGTGGAAAAGTGCGGCAAGCCTCCAAGCCTAAACCCATGGGCTGCCCTCTAAGAGGAGGTGGTGCTGAGGGAGCGCGTGGGGGCTGTCCAGGAAACTCGCTCTCACTCAGTGTCTTTGCCATCTGGAGCACAGAACAAGACTGGTCGTCCAACGCCCCTGTGCCAGCTCCTCCTCGCCTAAAACCCTCCCCAAGAGCTCCAGAACCTGCTGCAGGGATCCGGACCTCGGCCAGGTCAGGATAAAGAGGGCGAGGTTTGGTGAAGGGGGACTCTGCAACTGTCTCCAGGGCTCCTTTAGGAAGAGGAGGAGGGGGGAAGTCAGGAGGTGGGCGATTCAACGTGCTTCCAATGGTCCCTCCAACACCTCCTCCCTGTGCCCCCGTCATACAAGGACCCCCATCGTCCTCTGAGGCGCCCTCCTCACTAATGGCACGGACAGGGTGTCCTGTCATGGGTCTGCGCATGTGAGGGGGCGCTGAAGTTGGACAGGGGGGTTTGGTTCGAGCCCCGGCTGAAGCAGGAGCTGCTTTAGCTGCTGGGGTGTTTGCTGAGGTAGGAGATGGGAGGAGCTCAGGTGAGATAGCTGCAGCTGACTGGTTGGGAACGCCCTCCAGGATGTAATAAGCAGGGTTGTTGTAGCTGTTCTTGCTGACCGATGGATCACTGCTGTCTGTGGTATCCTGTTTAGGTCTTCACAATACACACAGAAAACAAGTATTACCTTTTTATGTTTCAAACTATTACACCATATTTCAGATTTCTAATTTGGATAAAATGGTTTCCCTTGGTGTGAGTTTAAACTGAAGACTGTGTGTAACTGCTACATTAGTGTCTCTCATTAACTGTACCTTGCAGCAGTTTCCTCCTTGGCACACCTTTCTCCCTCCTCACTGACCTTCCCCAGCTCTCCAAGCTGCTTACGAACCACAGACGGCCTGGATCCAATACACATCAGAACAAGTTAGCAAGACAGATGAAGGGGGACACAGAATGGCGTGCACACATCCCTGATACAAGGTGCAGCAATGTTAGATATAATATACTTTAGGTACACAAGTTGCTACCACATTGTGTATTACAAGAATATCAATTCCTCAGTCTCACAAATGGCACTGAAAAAAGTCACCAGGGCTGCTGGTATAAAGCTTTTTCATGCCACATATCAGACTACGAATATATCCCAGACCTTGTGTAATTAATGCTGTTGGTTTGTGGCTCATCCATGTATAGATACACACAAGAATACAATATGTAGAACGATCTCTACCAAAGAATGTGTGAACATTTTAATAATACATTCAGATTTTTCTAAAAAAAAAAAAAATATATATATATATATATAGAGAGTGTACTGACTTCACATACTCATGTCCCACTCTGGATACCATTGTGGATTTCCCTTTAGGTCCACCTGTCTCGTCCTTATCCACACTGATCCACTCTGAAACAACAATAAAATAGTTTTAAAATTTAACAGGAGACACTTACAGCCCTTTATCAGTGGCTTAGGTCATGTCTGTAAATCTTTGGAACTTAAAAGTCCTTTATTTAGATCTTGTATCTGTATGTATTTGTTTCATCTAATGCTCCAGTTTCAGTCTATCTTCAGCAGCCTATCACCAGTGATGCATATACAGTTTATTACCATACAGTCTCTCCCGGGTTCCCATCCTTTCCGCAGGGACTCTGACCCTCATTGAACCTCTGATATTTCCCGTTTCCTCGCCACGGTGGGACAGGTAGGTGTGGAACTGCTGCGCTGTGCTGCCAATCATTGACTTCAGAGCCAACACACACTCTCCTAGCAGGACAGAAAAAAATCACACCACTGACTGTGAGACTTCACGTAACCAGACAAAATGTCAGTGAACCACATAGTCACATAACAAACTTAAAGACCAAACACTTATACCGTAGGACTCATATCCATCGAGTGATTTCACTGTGAGCAGCAGATGTTGGTCTTGCAAGTATTCGATCTCTGAGAGAAGAGGTTTGAGTGTCGTCAGCTGCTTGTTGGACCAGCCCACGCGGAGGAAGTTGACGTTGTCGCTGCTTTGACTGTCGTTCTCATAACTCTTTTTAAACTCTATAGATGAGAGAGAGAGAGAGAAAGAAATGCAGGGATGGGAGACAGGACAAAGGGAACAAGGTGTAAAGGAAAGATGGGATAGGGAGAGGTAAAAAGAGGAGGGAAATATTTCTATTGCATTTCATTCAAAAAGTACATGGTAGGCAGGAGGTGGGGATGCATCACAGGTCAAAAATGGATTTTATCTTAAAGGTATACTGACTGCCTGAGAAAGGGAGGGTGGAGAAAGATACAAAAAGAAGAAGCAGACACACTTGGTGTTACAGGAGCAGTGTCTGTAGTGTTAATCCTGGTGGATTTCTGGTGTGTGTGACTGAGTCACTGCAGGGGTCAAGGCATGTTCATCTCACCTTCCAGACAAGTGGAGTAGAACTCGATGAAGAACTTGGTCCTGCTTGCCGTCTTCACTATTGCCTCAATGCTCTCAAACTCAATGTAGGCCTGTTCTGAAGACTTGGGCAGACCTACACAGAAACAGGTGAAATAGAGGATGGAAAACAGATGAATGGAAAGAAAGACCTGAGTGGGTGGTGCACACCAGCAAGTTCTAAGCTCAGAACAAGGTGCTTCATTTTACACATGACATTTTGTTCAATAAAAGAAAACCAGGGTAGAAGAAAACAAGCCTATCATGAATGTAACAAGATTTATTATCTCTACCCTTAACTGGCGTTAACTACACCAGCAAACAAAGAAGAAATGTGACTGACAGGAAGAACATTTGTACCTTTCTTGGAGACAAACTGGGAGGTCACCCCAACTTCAAACGTAGCAAATACAGGGGAATGATCACTGGTCACTATATCATCTGTACAGCCTGCCAAGAAAAAAAAAGAATATTTAGTTGAGTCTACTTTTTCCATCAGTTACTTATCAGTTACAGATTAACTACCTTATTTTCCGGACTATAGAGTGCACCTCAATATAAGCCGCACCCACAAAGTTAACGGAAAAAAATGGAAACGTACATATATAAGCCGCACCGGGCTATAAGCCGCTGATATCTACTGAACTGATTAGTTTAACTGAACATAACTGAACTGATCAGTTTCCGAACGGTGCCTGTAACGTAAAAGTAAAAGTGCTGATAAAACAAAACAGAAAAGTTATTGAGTGGTTTATTCATCCTCCTCCTGCGCACTGAAACCACTGAAGTCATCTTCTTCAGTGTCGGAGTTGAACAGCCTCAGAAGAGCTTCGTCACATACCTTTTCTGTGTCTATGTCAGTGTTGCTCTCCTTGTTGCTGAAAGCTGGCTGAAAATGATGCTTTTCACATGCGGTCAGTTTTTGTGAAGGATTTATCGCAAAAAAAAATCTGAAAAGCCGCATAGCCACATATTCATATTGTACCCAGACTGAAGTATCTGGAATACATAGGTGGTTTGAAATAAGGTTTGGTCTGGACTATCGCCATCCTCCACTTGGATTCAGTGTCATTTGTGCCACTAACAAATGGAGATCTGAGCACTTGCAAAAAAGAGTCTGTTCGAAAGATCTGATCTGAGAAACAAATCAGATTTGCCTGCAGTCTGAACAAAGCCTATCCACCAATCCATCCATCAAGGACCTCAGCTATTTTGAAGAGAATTTTTTTCTTCTGGCAGTCTCACCATAGGAGTTGCAGACGATGTGTGTTTCTGGGTATGACTTCCACAGGATCCTGTCACACCAGGACGGAACATTAGTCCTCATCTGGGACAGAGAGACAAAATAGGAGACAATTACAGAATTATCAGGATGATTCAAAAAACGGAATAATGAATCAGAAATAGCTGGAAGTAAGTCAGTCTGAGCTGTTTAAGCTAGTAGACATACTCCTGTGGCCTTCTGCTTCTGCCAGACATATGTGTCTCTAGAGCCTCGTTCATAGCGGTAGGTGGGAGGGAATGAGATCTCTTCCTCCGCTGCAAGCAAAGGGACACACATTTACTTTTGTAAAGGATCACAGTGAGGCAATTTTATATTATCAAAAGCAGGGACAATGTCAGTGAAATTATAAAACAAATAGATAGCTGCTACTTTCTTGCTGTCAGAGTGGAGCAAAAGATCGACTGTAGTTTGCTGATGCGTTCTCAGTATATGTCACACACAGTGGCTCATGACACCAACGTTCCCAATCATCGAGTCCAAATAAGCAACGCCAGAGAAGAATTTCCCAGTTCATCTCACATGATCTGTATGAAGCACCTTACACAATGGTTAACCTGCATCATTCTAAAAAATACTGTCTACCATACAGTCTTTTCATCTGGTTCCCCTTCTTATAATAAGCAAAGAAACCAGTGGTCTTGGTGAACTATAGAATTGCTGAGCTGGTGCTTTTGGGAGGTGTGAGTCATCACTTTGGTTGTGATCACAAGACCACAAAAACTGGTTAAAGGGCAAGAGCACTGTGTAAACATTGAGATTTTACTATTATTAGCTATTGTTTCCCTTCATTTAAGCAAATCCTCTTCTGATTCACGAAGGGGAGGAAGCAACCACTACTGGCAAAACATTTTTACCAAAGCGCAAAAAGACTTTATTCTTCTCCCTCTCCAGGTTGAGCTGGTCCACTTTCAGCAGAGGGTCAAACTCCTTCCTGTTAATGTAGTTTAAAATCTCCTATATGCAAAAAACACAAAAGGGATAAGAAAATAAAGATGGTCTGAAATATAATAAAGATGAGATAATGAGGTTTGCTTTACTGTGTTCTGCTTCACCTGTATGTCCATGTCCAGCCTGTAGTTGAGGTCACCCAGCCAAAAGAGGTGCGTGAAGCGCAATGAAATGTCAAAGGAGCTCAGCTGTTTGTCTCCTAGTGACAGCAGCCGCAGGATATCAAGGTAGTTTTGGTTCCTCCTGGAGGGATCAAAGGTTGCATGTGTGTTTATATCCACACTAACACACTTCAGAGCACATTTAACGTGTGTGAATAAGTGTGCGAATATGTGAATATGTGAATCATCTTAATCTGTACATCCACATGTCACACATACACTCAGAAGGCATGCAGCATTTTTAACAGGAAGCAAAGCACTGGCTTGTTAAACACAACGCTGCATGTGCAAAAAACAAAATACTTGACATGTGTTACAGAAATTATAACATAAGTGAAGCGTGTGTAACAGCAGTGTTGTAACAAGAAAATACAGCAACATGTTTAAAAGCTGTTAGAGCATTAGTGATTGTCAGAGGAAGCCATGACAATAAGTGAATAGTGCCCACACAAAAAGGATGATTTGTGTCTGTGATCATTAAAAAAAATATTAATTTTTGCACGTCTAGACTAAAAAGCAAATCGAAAACAGGGTCAATAGAATTTCCTGAAGTCTCTGAGGGATCCTAAAACGACGTAACAGTCTGGACACAGGGCCTAAATGTCACAAAGATTACATGGATATAGCCACAGAAGATCAAAAGTCAAACATTGAGTTTTGTACCTCTTTACATATTACAGTGGTTAAATGGTTAAAGTTTTGAAGAGAATTACAAGAAATGGGAAGTTGCTGATAGAGACATTCAGAGGTTACTGTTGGGGAAAAAGTTCATTCACCAAAAACAAACAGCTCAGCGCAGCATAAAATTGTAGTAGATGAAACTGTACCTGGCAATCTTCTCATTCCCTGATGTCAAGTGACAGTTTACAAATCCAAAAGATGTTCCATTGAACATGAAAGAAACTCCTACTGCTCCTTTGTTACCTATAAAATTGACAAAACAAAAGAAAATGATCTTATTACAGTAATTTAGAGTTACTGCCTAATATTGTTATCATCATCATATTACAGAAAAAAACAACATTTTGATTATACTGTGAAAATTAGGATAATGCATAAATAGCATAATGGTCCTCCAGCTAAACCACTCACTGTTAAAAAAACAAACAAAACACAATTACAATTATAATACACTTTGCATACGGTAGCAGTAATGTTGTTACCCAGTGTGTTGGCGATCCCCGTCTTGACGCTGGACATCCCCACATGGCTGATTCGGTTCTCATGTTCAGGTTTCACTAACACAGCAATTCTTATGTTCCACAGAGTCTGAACTGCGATCTACAGATGACAACAGCAGACACTGAGGAACCTGTAGGCATCATTTCTGTATTCACCATGAAAACAGCCCTGTCTTTATTTCAGCTTTAGTGTTTTCTGAACCTTCTAAAAGGCATGAACAAATAGGTTTAGGAGGTGTGGGCAAAAACAAAAAGCACCAATAAATGTAAAATATTTAGAATATTTCTTCCTCACCGGTTTATAATCCAATTCAGTCTGTTCTTTCAACATGGCACGCAGTGACTCCACCCACTCCCGGTCACACACAGAGTTTTCCTGGGTTCCAAACACATACAGATCATGAGGGATGGTGACAGTCATCTCGTCCAAAGTCTTCCCGAGGCCACGACACAACACCCATGAGGCCACAGACTTGGGAGCAGGCACTGAGCCTAGAGGCAAATATGGAAATGATTCCTGATCAAAAATCTCACATACAATAACACTTTTTCACGGTCCATGTGCACATGCAAGATGACACAGTAAGTGTTACCCATATTCCAGGTGCCTATGAAGATGGTAATCATGTCTGGCTCATCCTGGTTGGAATGTTTGTTTTTCATCAGCTGCAACAGCTGGCAAAACGCCTCCCGTTTCTTAAACAAACACACGCACACACATCAATGACTGGAAGCTGCTACAAAAGTCGGTTACAGCATTTTGAATGTACACAAGAGTTTCTCTTTTACCGCTCTCTTTGTAATTTTCCACCGTGGGTTTTTAGCAACCCAACATGGTGGGCTCCTCCCTAACTAGATAGGCATTCTAGACTAACTAGACATTTAAATAACCAGAAACACACATCATGACAGGTTACCTAATAACAATATAAAGTAATAATAATAATAATAATAATAATAATAATAATAATGCATTGGAAAAAATAATTATGACTCCAGTTACCCCTAAATTATGAACTGGTTGTTTAATAAGATGCATGAGAATGAGAGGGGGGGCTTGGACTTGTGATTAGAGAATAATATATACACATATATACAGTATATATGTATATAAATACTGTGCGTACAGACCTTGGCACTAGCAAAGATGAAGTCTTTCCTCTGACTCTTATCTTTCTCTTTCTCAAACACAATGCCCAGTTTATTCTGTACTCGCTGAGACTTGATCAGCTGACGTACTGAAAGAGACAAACAGACAGACAGATGGCAGACAGAGGGCTACAGATGGGGACTCACGTATAAATGCAAGGTCAAGTAATAGATGAGAGTTGAATCAAGTTAAAAAAAAAAGAGAGAACAAAGTCAAAAAGACGCAAAAATGCAACGTTATAAAGAACGTTATAAAATTTAACACTGAAAAGTGAGATTTTGTCTATGTTTGAATCTTATATTTGATTCTTTTACTAATAGGAGCTTGGATCCATAAATACATTTAACTCTTGCAGTTTACATTTAAACTGTAGCAGGAACACTACTCATTGTGTTCCACAGAAAATAACTAATCCTGAGATGAGATGCGTCAGTATGTGGGTGCCTAAATCCTGCTCAATAATTTGCTTGTGGAAACACTGACTGCTCATCTCACAGTTCAGAAAATAGGTTTGTTTGTGAGCTTGGTTATAGTCCCACAACAGGTTTACACAGAGCCTGTGTTCTGTAACAGGTGCGGCAACGCTTGGTTTCTGTGGAGGTTTGTGTCAGACTGTGGTGTAGAAGCAACGTTCAGCATTATGTATTAGTTTGGTGAAAGTGTAATTCTCACTTTTGTCATGAGTGAACGTGGTCCAGTCTTCCTGATTGTCTTTCACTTTCTTCATCACCACCAGCCTTCCTCCCTCCACATCCACAGACAATGTATACTTCTGACTTTTTCCTATTTTTGTCAGCTCTGCCAGGTAGACATCAAGCTTCACCTGTAATGGACGACAGGAAACAAATACACACACACGCACAGAGTAAGTCTAAGTCTGTTTTTCAAATCACCACCAGGGGTCTCCTAAATGTAAGCAGGGGGCCAATCAAGAATATCTCTCTCTTTCTCTCTTTTGTTAGAACACACACTACAAGCAAGCTTGCTGCTTCTGTGCTATTAACAGCGTGTTAGTTAAATGCAGCCACCACTAACAGGAAACCAAATGCTGGTACTTTGAATTTAGACTCAGCATTTTTCAAACAAAAATGTTTTACCAGCAGACAGACATTGACTCTCTTTTTGACTCATAACAGGTAAGTGGAGCTAGGGTCTGTCTGTCAGTGGTTGAAGTGACGCGTCTCCGCATTGTAATAAACATTTCTGTTCCTGTGCAACAGGAAGTCACTGAAAGGAGAAACCACAGAGAATGCAGGCCTAGCTGACGACTAATATTTCAAATCATTCTTCTCCCACTCTGCCACGTGCTCTCACCTTCTATGTCCAATGATCAAGACATATGAGACTTGATCATTGGACATAGAAGGTGAGAGCACGTGTTTGAGCAGTTTGTATATTTCTGTAAATAAAACCATAACAATCTTATAAACAACAAATTAAATCCTTGGCTATTCTGATGATAAATACATCTCCGATGCTGCGAAAGGAAGTGCATTACAAGCATTCCTTTGGTATGACATCATCTCTACTACATCCTGCTGTGTGTTGAGGAATATGTGACAAAATCTTTACTGTATTCTAGGTTCAACCGGTCTTGACTTCCTGGGCAATAACACTTAACTACATCTGCAGTCGTTCACAGCCTTTACAATGAATCCCATGTTTTTCTCTAAAAATCATGTCAGCAAAAATGATTCAGTGTCCTTTGATAACAAAATACACACTCAAATTTACAAAAGAGAACTTCAATCAATTTCTTTAGAATAGATAGTGCCTGGGTCCATACTGGTTCACAGTTTCCTTGCTGATTAAATAAAAGGTAAAAAATATTTTCAGTCCTTAGCTGACTCTGGAAAGGTCAACATGATTAGTCCTGCCATGACATAACCAGTAAAGTAAATATGTGTGCATGTGTTTGTACCTCGAAGGCCTGCACAGGAATGGCTTTGCTGTGACGCATGGAGAGAGGAGGAGGGGAGCATGGAGAGGACAAACTCATGTCCTGAAGAGCTTTTAGGGCCTGAAGGAACAAAGAGAGTGGGGAAGAGGAAAATGGAAACATTATTAAAAGAAAAGGAAATATAATAATAATAATGATGATGATAATAATAATAATAATAATAATGAAAGAGATGAAGAGAATCATGACACCTAAGGAAACAAAAAGATGCACAGACTTTTCAGTCACAGTGTTGTGATCTAACAGTGGCAGAGAAGGTGGAGTCAGTATCATCACATGTGTCCCGACATGCAGCTTGACTGCACTGAGGCCATTTCCTCCCCAAACTCACTGAAGCCCTTCCTTACAGTGAAATAGAAACAGAAGAACTATAAACATGGCCGAGGAAACTTTAATTAAAATAAATTTTAACTAGAGAGGTTGAGGTTTACTGTGCTGGAAGTAAAACACCCCTTAATTAAAGAGACACAAAAAAAGCCCTTTTTCAATACACTGTGGCGTAATACACTGCAGCAAAAGCAAAAGTTAATCTTCTAAAGTGTCAGGAACAGTCCTCAGGGTAATCAGCTGAAAGCAGTTTCAGATAAAATCTTTTCAAATCTTGTGGTAGAAATCAATGACCATGACGCGAACTGATGTCTCCAGACCACGTTACAAATACATATCCAGTTGTTTTCAGCTTTCAGTTTCCGCTGTCTGAAATGTACTTAAACAGGCAGATAAGTCACAAAAGATCTAGAAACTGTCAACAAAACAATGTTAGAAAGGTGTGTAGCAGATATTATTATTAAACATGATGGAGTGATGGCTGATGGACAGCTAAATGACTGTCCCGTCACCTTCTCCATCTGCGTCTCTTCGAGGCCGCACGGCTTCTACACAGATGATCCATCATATCAAGGGGATTATCTAGACTAACCACCTCCAAACATCAGACCATATGTGTCTGTGTTTACATAGAGACATGAAGACAAAGAATGAGACAGCAAGAGCAGACATGATGATGTGACTGGATACAGTAGAGCTATACCTTCTTCTCTATTGAGGACAGCAGGTCTTTGAGAATAGCCAGCTTGGTCACAAGGTTCTCCAACTCCTGGTCTCCACCCTGGTTCACTGACTGATGGAGAAAGGGTAAATGACTACAATTTTGAAAATGGCTCACTGTAGTTATGCTTTTTAGCCAGGCTTGTAAAATGCACAGCAAACACAGACATATGACATTTACAAAGTTTCTCATGTACTGCTCTCAAGGCTGCAAAACCAGTCTGTCCGTGTGTACACAAATCAGTTTTTATTCAAACATTAAACTACATGTGAGTGCTTGATCACTAAAGACTCACATCAGCACTTAAAACAGACTCTACAACAACACTACCTTATTCAACATTGGGGCTAATTGAGAAGTTTTTTGTACTTACAGAAATCTACATAAAAACAAGAATAATCAGAAATACAATTTCCAAGGACCAACAGCACTTCTTCTTTTAAAAGAGGAAGACAACAATCTACAACTGTTAAAATCATTATCAAATTGACAAAAGCACATTGTTTCTAGATTTATGACAATGGCGTGACTGCATCTACCTCAGGTGTCCTTAGAAGACCCTTGAGAAAAAAAGCTTTTCCTCATGACACCCACTCAAAGCATATTAATGTGTGTGTTTTCAGGTCTCACAGTAGATATGCTGTTGAATCACTTATTTCTTATTCCTACTGGCTGCTCTGTATACAAGGACTGTTATTATATACAGGGTTCCAACTTGTTACTTCAGGCCATTATGTCTCATGTGTACAAAGCTGTGAGCGACACTGAAAGTGACAAGCTGTCATCTGTACAGTAAATGTAATAATGATAATGTTGAGGCTACGGTTTTGAGGAAGTAGGACAAGCAGTTCACGAATATTAACTCAAACGTTAAAGTCAATATAAATGAACATTTCTTGTATTTGAAACTGAGAACAGTGTTGAGAGTATATAAACTGGACTCTACGTACAGAATCAATCCAGAAAATTAGTTAACAGACACTAATTATTCATTGTCTCTAACTGCGAATGTGAGAAAAAGTAGTGAAATAGCTGGAAGTAATATGTGCTCCCACACACACATCCACACAAAGAGTTAAAGGTGTGTACCTGCTGGATCATCT
The DNA here is from genome assembly GCF_022458985.1 of Mugil cephalus. Lineage (NCBI taxonomy): Eukaryota > Metazoa > Chordata > Actinopteri > Mugiliformes > Mugilidae > Mugil > Mugil cephalus. The sequence continues at coordinate 26,656,310 of NC_061778.1, forward strand.
TGGACACCATAAAAGCACTCTGCTGATCAAAGACTTTAGACAGGATCTCCAGACCAGACAGAACTTTATCCACTTCCCTATTTTGGGGACAGAGAGAGGTTCACAACTTTTTTTGTGTCAAAGCTTCCTTCTCCAACTCATGCCTTCCTCTTCTCCTAAATCTATGTATAGGTAAACTCATTTTAATACAT